>NW_011499921.1:699814-701939 GCF_000495115.2 Populus euphratica | reverse complement strand
TTGATCCAACTTACTTTAAAAGCTTAGTAGGAAGCTTAAGGTAATTAACATCTACCAAACCAGATATACTTTATAGAGTTAGACTTATTAATAGATATATGGAGACACCAGACCAATCTTACTTGAATGCAGTTAAGAGAATTCTTCATTACATAAAAAAATAATAAATAAAGGTGTGTTTTATACCTCAAATAAAAACTTCAATCTTGTTGGCTACTCAAATAATGATTGGGGCAGAAATCTGGATGAAAGAAAAGGCACAACATGATCTATCTTTTTCATGGAAGATACATCTTTCATATGGTCATCCAAGAAACAATTAATAGTAACGTTATCAAGCTGTGAAGCTGAATATGTTGTTGCTAACTCAGCTGTATGCCATTTAATGTGGTTAAGAAATATGCTGAAGTTTTTGGGATTTCCTCAAGAAAGTCCTACAGATTTATATTGATAATCGATCAGCGATTGCGTTAGCCAAGAATCTAGTGTATCATGAAAGAAGTAAACATATCGATACACATCATCATTTTATCCAAGAGCATATGAAGAACAAAGAAGTTGAACTAATATCTTGCAAAATAAATTATCAAGTTATAAATATCTTTACAAAGCCATTGAAGGGTATTTATCATATTGAAGTTCATGCTTAGTATGACATCCTTCCATTGAGTTTAAAGAAGAAATTTATTGTGGTAAACTCAATCTAGAAGATCAATCATTAGTCACCACTTGCAGCCACTAGCTGTCAACCACCTAATCATCACTTGCCATCAGCCACCAGTTATCTTCACATTTGAATTTTAAATTTTTTTATTTTTAATTTGTGTATAAATAAGTAGCTAAATTTATGCTATTATGTGTGAGAGAGATAAAGAGAAATATTAAAAAAAAAAAAGGTGTGTATTAAAAGTTTTTATTTATTTTATAAGCTTTTTATTGTTACAATAAAAAGAGTATATTTTTTTAAAACAACTATTAGTAGTTTTTTCTACCAACATGCAGGCATTGACTTCTACAATGTATTATTTGTAGGCATTTTACTTGGAGCCGTGCATGGTGTTTGGATTTGTGGAGTCATTATTTAGATGGTACACTGAAAATATAATGAGTGAAGATGAGGCTTGCAAGAACACTGTTGAGAGAATAAAGGGAATTATATTGAAGACCATCTCAACTGAGGTTCTTTCTCACGAAATTTCGGAATTCATATCTCGTGTATCTTTCTCAGCATGTATATATTCCTGCATTAACGTTTCATTATTTGGGGAAGACATCAATGGTTAACATGTTTGTCTTGTAACAGGGCATGCTAGCTATATAGTGAAAGCAAGTTGGAGTTTGATATAGTGCTTCATATGATCCTGGCATGGACATCTTGTATGAATGCTATGAAGATGTAGCCTTTGGCAGTGAGATTCGCAGTGTTGTCAAGGCTGGGCGACGCTTTTATGCATGTTCATTTTCTCATCAACTCTGCTGCCAGACCTGCAGTTACGTAATCTATTCCCTCGGCATTTCTTTTTGAAGTCAATGATCTCAATTTGCCTTGTAGATTGTGAAATGGATTTAAGTCTCTTTTTTTAATGTGATAGCGATATTGATTTTCTTTGCTTGTTCATTTTACAGGAAAAAGATGAATGAATCTGCTCGCAAGATGAAGAGTTTTGCATAGATAAGTTCATGATAGTCAAAAGACTCCTGCATAAGCTAGCCGTTTGTTCTTATAGCGCTATCGGGGCAGTTCAATCGTTTCATGCACGTAAAATAACAAAGAAAGAACTCATCTCAGTACACTTTCCCAATCCAACATTTTATCTGGGCACTGACTCAATACCTAGCAATAGCATCACCGTAGGTATAAATATGGTGCCACCAGCTCCAGTAAAGAACCCGCTCGAGTAAGATTCGAGCTCGAATCCCCCAGCATCATCGGCAACAGAATTTGGTTGGTTTGCGACGGCTTTTGTCAGTGCTGCCTCGCCGTTGGCTGGCACATCTTCTTAACCCTTTATTTTGGCTGCGTATCCTGCTTCCTTCTCATTGTCTCATGCGCCGCTGGTTGCAAAGGAGCATCCACACCCATGCTCTCTACATAGACTTATATGTGGCGTATCGATCGCTGATT
>NW_011499921.1:628695-698820 GCF_000495115.2 Populus euphratica | reverse complement strand
AAAAGAACGCGGCTCTCACCCAGCGACAAGTCGTGAGGCCTCCACATATGAAATGTCAAAATACGTGTCGTTCACTTCTCGCATAGTCAATTGCAATTTTCTTCAGTCTCCGTCCTCTCCATCTGAAAGTAGCAAAAGAATTCAATTCCTAAGCCAAATTTCCGTTACTTTGCGTGTAAACCTGTATTATAGAAATCCAAAATGATGGCGGAGGATCTGGGTATCGAAGCAAAAGAAACCGCTGTGCGTGAGGTGGCGAAGCTGTTGCCGCTTCCAGAACTCTTGCAATCCATTGTTTCTATCAAAGCCGATTACATTACCCGCCAACAAGTAACTTCAATTCACTCCTTTTTTCTCTCAATTTTTTTATGGATCTCAAGTCAATTAAATTGCTATTATTTTTTGGTTTTTTAGGCTAATGACGCGCAACTTAGTACAATGGTAGCAGAGCAGGTGCACTTTTTATAGATTTAATTAATTATTGCTTGTTGATTTTATTTTGTTTTGTTTTTAAATTTTAAATAATTTTGATAATGTGAAAGTGCAGGTGGAACAAGCACAATCTGGATTGGAATCGCTGTCCTTGTCGCATAAGACGATAAATCAGCTACGAGAGAACTTCATTTCTATTGAAAAGTATGCTCTTATTTAAAATAATAATAATAATAATGACAAATGCTTGTGCATTCTTTTTTATTTTTTCAATGGTTTGATTTAATAGTTATAATAATTGATTTATTTGTGTGTTAGGTTATGTCAAGAATGTCAAACTTTGATTGAGAATCATGATCAGATAAAGCTACTTAGCAATGCAAGGAATAATCTAAATACTACCTTGAAGGTCGGTGCCATCCTTTCACCTCTTAGATTTTTCGAAGTCATTGCTTGTAATTAGTGTGACAAATGAGAGTATGTTATCCTGAGTTGATATAATATTTGAGCTCTTATAAGCTGTATGTTCTGATGCCTGAAGCTTCAGCTAATATGAGTATGCTAATTTTATTATTTGCTCCACGGTTACTTTTTGGCTTAACTCTTGATTCTGTGTAGGATGTTGAGGGTATGTTGTCAATATCTGTTGAAGCAGCAGAGGCACAAGATTCATTGAGTGATGATAGAGAAATTGTTAATACTTATGAGGTAGAGCTGAGTTCTTTATCTTGTTGAGTTGTAAGTTGAATAAACATACATACATACATATATATATATATATGTGTATATATATATATATATCATGAATGTGTAGTTATAAATTGTTTGATAACTTTTTGCTGTTAATTTGTCATAGAGATTAACTGCACTTGATGGGAAGCGAAGGTTTGCATTAGCAGCTGCTGCATCTCACAAAGAGGAGGTTGGAAGATTAAGGTCCGTATCTTCCTCTTCAAGTTAATTTTGATGAAGCACAACAAATTACTACTATTAAAGAGAAAATAAATAGCACCTAAATTTTGGCTTGGCTATGAGTGCCTTCACATTTGTTTGACATTGTAGCATGTTACTGATAAAAACTACAAGTAGTTATAAATATTTGGACTTCAAAGAAAAATGTTTAACCCCTTGTGATGCCAGCCTTTGAATTATACATAAGAGATTGGAATTTGATGACAACTCATGACCCACCTCTCTGTTATAACTCTTTTCCAATTACTTTTTCCTGAAATAAAAATTCTAATGTTTGACACTTTGACTTTGGCTCAACCATGAAGCTCCGTCTCCCTTGGTGGTAATGTTGATGCAGCAGAACCTTTATAATTGATATATTTCTTTTCTCTCATGGTTTGTGTGTGCTTTTTGTAGTTTGAGGTTCAGTGAATTGATTTCTTTTTATGTGAAATGATCAGAGAATATTTCGAAGACGTAGATCGGACATGGGAAACCTTTGAGAAGACTTTATGGGGACACGTTTCCAACTTCTTTAAACTTTCTAAAGAGAGGTGCATCCCTTATTTTCTCTTGAATTTTTTGATAGTGGGTATATGAGAAGTTTGTCTGGTTCTTGGAGCCACATTTGACAAGGCCTTACTGATGTTCTCTTAGTCATCCTACCTGTACAAACTGTATATTTAATCTGAGGAATCAATCAAAACAGTGTTGTAAGTGTTTTATGGGTGGTGATAATAATTAGTTTGCCTTCTGATCATCATTTTGCAAAAGAAACCTTAACCCACCTTTTCTCTCGATAGAAACACCACCCCCAGCAATCAACTAGGAGCATTGAGGTTTGTTTGAAGTAAGCTATTTTTTTTAGAGAATGCCACATTCCTTGATCAAAGCCTTTTGCTCATCTGGTTCAAACATGTTAACTAAACCCACTCCCCTTAGTCGAGTGAGAGGTCTCACTTCAATCTGGGATTTGGGGTGGGGGTAGAGAATTTGCCACCAAAAAACTCCAGAGAACCAAAATTAAAAATCTTAATGATGGCAAATGGAGCCCATTCTGCTGATAATACCACAGTATCTACTTGTAAGCAACTTCAAAGAGCTAAAATTATGATACCTAGCATTAAGTAGTTGATCCTAATGGTACAAGAGTAAATGCTGTATTGCCTGCTCATTAACAAATGTGAAAATCTTTGTTGATTAGACAAACACGTGTGAGAGAGAATAGAGTGATTTGAGACTATTTTGCTTGATTCCTGATCCTTGCGGTATCCTGGAAATACAAAGCCAAATGATTGTTCTTGAGGATTTAATGTATATAGATCTTCTGTATAATAAATAAATTGCCCATATAATTCTTTTCATTTATTAGTTCTATTACTCTTTGCTATAGAACACAATATATGTTTTATTGACCTTGTGGTTCTTCTCCGATGCTAAACTTTATTGATTGTGCCTTTTCTTTCTACCTTCACAGCCCACAAACACTGGTTCGTGCTTTAAGGTATGTTTCTGACAAGTCTTTCAGGCTTCTCTCTTTTGTACCTAGGCTGCTGCATATCAAAATGTCCTCTCTTTCATGTTCTTAAAGTAGTTGTCATCTATTAGTGGCAAAACATTAGTTACTTGCTGAAGGTTCCAATAACTATGAGGTTTTGTATCATGTAAGATGATGATAGGAGATCTGGTAACTAGAGGTAGCATTCTTTTATAACCATTTTGTTTGTAACAGAATCCTTGCTATGATATTAGTCCATTTTGTTTAGTCAACCGTACTAGCATGATTAAGAGAGAAAGCATGCTGTGAATACATTAGTTGCTCGTTTCTCTTCTAATTTGTTTGATATGGCTTTTGATTCAACAAATGATGGTGAAATAATGAAATGTGAAACTTCATATCCAGTATGTTGAAAATTTATGACATGCTTGTTTGTCTTAATTCAGTATATATTTGAAAGGCTACTGTATCCCCTTTTCCTTTTTCTAGGGTTGTCGAAATGCAAGAAATTCTTGATGAACAAGTTGCTGAGGAGGCAGCTGAGGCTGAGGGAGGTGGTGCAATGGCAACTGTTGCAAATCCTCGCAGATCTTCCAAGTAACTTGAGTCTCATCTGTTTGTGTTTATATTTTGTTTAAACTCTGAATTACTCTCTCCACCAATGATTTTGTATGTATCTTATCCATTTGTATTTCATGCTGCATTCACCTTTGTTCCATAGTGAACATCACTAACAGAAAGTTTACTTGTGAACCGCAGAAAATCCACCGCCGCAGCAGTTGCTTCTATAAACCTTACGCAACATAAGTTGAAGATTCAGGGAAAAGGGTTTAAGGATAAATGCTATGAGCATATAAGAAAGTCAGTTGAAGGACGGTTCAACAAGCTACTAACAGAGGTGTGCTTCTTTTGAATAATGTTTCACTCGATATAAAATTCACTTCTGATGCTGCATATGATTGATAATGGTATTTGTTCATCAGCTTGTACTTGAAGACCTCAAAGCTGCCTTAGAAGAAGCTCGAACAGTATGTACAAGTGATATCTCCAATTCGCAACTATTTAATTTTCCCTGTTCCTTGAGATTGGAAACTTTTATACTCTGTCTTTTATTTTATTTAAATGATTTTCATTTGATACACAAAGGTCTTGAATAAAAAGCCATGAGATATAATAAAGGTACTATTATGAAATTTTAAGAAAATCTGAACCGGGAAAAGGATTTTTTTTTTTTGTCCCCCACAAAGCATTTTGTCTGTGTGTGCAAGCATGTGTGTATGATTGCCTCTGTTCTTCTGCTTGTGCATGTTTTCACCATTGTGCTGGGAGTAGCAGCATTTGAAAGAGAAAATAGATAGAGTCGCTTGCATTTTTGGATTTCATGTCTGCTTCTTTAAAGTGCTTTTGTGGCTGCTTTTGGCATTACTTTGCTTGTAAGTGAATTTCAGTTTATTATCTATCCATAGCTGTTGATACTGCATCATATTGATCAATAATTTATATTTATATTTTTTTGACATTTAGATTGGTGAAGAACTTGGTGATATTTATGACTATGTAGCCCCATGTTTTCCTCCAAGGTAAGGCCTGTGCTAAACCTGCTTCCTTTTGTTAATTTATCTGGACATATGCAGAATTCAGTCATATGATTTGAGGATCAAAGTTGCTCTCATTTTTTATTCATCAATCAACTATTGCAAGTTTTCTTGGTGCTGCACAATGCAATGGTTCTATATGGAAGCCTTAGTATGCTTGGTGCTATTTCGTCTGTATGTTATGCTCTAATAGTCACCCTTAATGAAGGATCCATTTTTTCTAGTTATTAGTAACAGATAGATGTGAAATTGTGGGTTGCTTTATAAGTTTCCTAGTGGTTGTAAACTGGTCCTTTGAGTCAGCTTCTGTTTCAATTGGATAGCCTAAATAGGAACTTATGTCTTTATTGGAGAGTATGATGCACTTAGATCAAACACTTCATCAGTAATTTGTATATTTTCTTGATCAAGCTTAGTATACTGCGATGTGTGATTTGATCGAAATTCTTCTTGATCAACATTAGCACGTCTAAGAAACTGCTTTGCCTTGGACTGTGAAAAACTTTAGTTGCATGAACACATTCTGCTATTTTTTCCCCAGAAACCTTTTTCTGGAGCAGAGCACCTTCTTCTTGAAATAGGTTGTAATGTGGTGTAAGAACTTTGGGATATTAAGTTGATCTTTGATGCTTGCAGATATGAAATATTCCAACTCATGGTAAACCTCTATACCGAGAGGTTTATTCAGATGCTCAGATTGTTGAGTGACAGGGCAAATGAGTTATCAAATATAGAGATTTTAAAGGTATTCACCTGATCAATAATGTGTTTGAAACATCTCATTTCATACATGTAAGAGCACCATATTGGAGGGTGACCCATTGTCCCTTTGTATGGTGCTTTCTGACTTTATGTACAATTTTCTTTTATGAGAAAAGAAAGTCAATTTTATTTTACCCAGATCTCATTTTTTTCACCCTAGGGTAATAGTAAATGATTTCTTTCATGTAGATTAAGTGGTTTAATTTTGATTGTTTACAACTAGGTAACCGGTTGGGTGGTTGAATATCAAGATAATCTGGTTGGACTTGGTGTTGATGAGTCTCTTGCTCAAGTCTGTTCTGAGAGTGGCGCCATGGATCCCCTCATGAATTCATATGTGGAGAGAATGCAAGCTACAACAAGGGTAATGATATAAGATCCCATAGCTCTACTGAGCTATTTTGTATGGAATATGTATATTATTCAGTTTTGACCTTCTCTATCACTCATCTGATGCTTTTGCTCATTTTTTAGAAATGGTACTTAAATATCCTAGAAGCTGATAAGGTACAGCCACCAAAGAAAACAGATGATGGAAAGCTATATACTCCAGCTGCTGTTGATCTGTTTAGGATCCTTGGGGAGCAAGTTCAGATTGTTAGGGATAATAGCACAGATGTCATGCTATACAGGATCTCGTTGGCTATAATTCAGGCAAGTGTAGATAAATTCTGTAGAAATAATAGCTTCATTTTTTGTCACTTGGAATTGATTTCTGAGCTCGTTTAAAAATTAGAAGAGAGTTGACAGTATCTTGAAGAATATGGTAATTCGTGGAACAATCCAGTTCACTTAATCATTTTCAGCAGTATCCCACTTGAGTCTTGCTTCAATGCCTCGATAATAGGACTTCTGGCACCTTAGGGATGACTGTTTTTATTGTGAATTTGTGCTGTGCCATCTAGCAGCGCCTGCACTTGAGTGTGTATTTATGCTTCATACTAGTTCTGCATAAGTCTCCCCTCCCCCTTACTTTCTGACCATGTGCTTGATGTTGTTTTCTGTATCCACCATTAAAATTTCTGTTACTTGTGTTTTATAGGTGATGATCGATTTTCAAGCTTCTGAAAGGAAGAGGTTTCAAGAACCTGCTTCAGAAATTGGTTTGGAACCTTTATGTGCAATGGTTTGTGGATTTTATTTTTTTTGTGTGTTTTATGCAAGTATTTTGTCATGATCAAGAGATAAGTTCCATTTTTGTTTGCCACTTGTTTTTGCTATGAACAGATAAATAACAATCTGCGATGCTATGACCTTGCAATGGAGTTGAGTAACAGCACAATAGAAGCACTACCACAAAACTATGCTGAACAGGTTATTTATATGGTTACTTTTTATTTGCTTCTGCTTCATCCATGTGTTTTCTTATAGGTATCCATGCCAAGATTTTCGGTTGCTTTACTATATAATATGCTTGAAAACAACTATTCTAATTGCACAGTTGAAATTAAACATGTAGCTTAGCTTTTCTTCTTCTTCTTCTTCTTCTTTCTCATGTTATGAAATTTATTATCCTCGTCACTTTTGCAGGTTAATTTTGAAGATACTTGCAAAGGCTTCCTAGAGGTTGCAAAGGTTTAAACAAATAATGGCAGTGGTTCCTCCTTTCTCTCTGCCTCATTTGTTGTGGAAGAAAATAGCATGGAGCTTGGTCACTGCAAATGCTATTTTCTTCCACAATCCTGATGTTTGTGTTGTTGTAGCCAGTGGCCTTGCTTAGCATACTTTATCATTTTTATGGACATTCTTTTTATGAGATGATGATAAGCTGATGCTCAATTTTCCCTTTGATGGTAGGAAGCTGTGCATCTAACCGTTAGGGTTATCTTTGAAGATCCTGGAGTGCAGGAGTTAATTGTCAAGCTTTATCATAAAGGTAAAGCAATGTTCAGATTTATCATACTCTATGCTGTTAACAACTTGTTATGTCATTTATGTTATCTGTGTTAAATAATGAGAACCAAGCTGACAATTTAAGCGCATGTCAACAGCCCAATACAATCACAATATCTATATACAGTGATGTGGGACTACATAGTAGCTTTTCTAGGACTACTTATTTTAGAAGGAAAAGGTTTTAATTTAATTCTAATATTTTAGTTTCCTTATGTTTCCTACTTTCATTAGGGCTTGCCCATTCTATTTGTTTGGGTGCCTATAAATAAACACTACATGCAGGCATTCAGTTCTGAGGTTGAATTTTTGAATAAAATAAATTGAGTTTTCTTCAAGATAGAGAGCGTCTCTCTTTTATGTTGTGTTGGTTCTACACCATGCAGTGCTTAAACGAGTAATTGGCAGAGGTCAGGTAGGGCATGATACTACCCTGGGAATACAATTCAAAAGGAGCATGTATCACTAATGGATGATCTTGAAAAATATTAACAAAATGTTTCAAGTTTAACAACTAAAAGAACATATGTTGATTTTATAGAATATTGTCCAGAAATGTTGAAAGATCTTAACTCAACCAATTTTCTTAATGCATTTGGCCCATCTAATATTGCCTCTAAGTGTTTACCTCATATTTCAGAGTGGTCTGAAGGACAGGTCACTGAGTACCTAGTTGCAACATTTGGTGATTATTTTGCAGATGTGAAGATGTAAGTTTGCTCGTTTGTCACCTTTCTTCTACTGCTTTTTCCCTTTGGGTGACATCTTGTGGGATGTTCTACGCTTACATTTGCATGGAAATTTAACTTCATTGTTTCCACATACAATTCATTTTAGTTCATGCTGTATTGCAGCTGAACGTACATAATACACTGCATTTGCTTGTTGCATGGTCTTTGCATTTCCAAGGGAAAAGTTCAGGTTTATGATTTGTGTGGGAAAGTCCCAACTTTTATAGCCAAGGCCACTTAATTGTGATCCATGGTGTGTGTGGCAAATTGAATCTGGCATGCATCCTGAGTTTAGAAGCTGGGTTCCAGCCTGCTAATGGAAGGAGAAGTGTTAGAGGAATATCACAAGGTTTTAAATAACATGGTGTGCTTTCAAGAAACTACCTCTTGTCCGTGAGATAATGGAAAAATCTTGAAGGGCTTTGCACTAACAGATTAGATAAACCCATATGATTAAAATAGTTTGCTTAGGTTTTCCTCTTATCTGGAAGTTGTTGTCTCGAAATTTGAAACATGGATTTGGGTGTGTCAATTATTTTAACTATTGGCAACCACACATGCATATAGCTTTATTGATCTTGAATCTATAGTTTAAACAAGAAAGGCTGCTCTTATTTGTTTTATTTTTCTTACCTTAGGTATATTGAAGAAAGATCATTTAGGAGATTTGTTGAAGCTTGTCTTGAGGAGACAGTGGTGGTTTACGTGGATCACCTTCTGACTCAGGTTTTATTTCAAATATAAAGTTGAACCTTTTATTTTCTTGGAAGATAATCCTGCATGTCCTCTCTCCCAGTGTCTTTCTATTTTAACATAATGTTCATTTGTAATGTGTTGTGATTGTTGTAGAAAAACTACATCAAGGAAGAGACAATAGAACGGATGAGGCTAGATGAAGAGGTTATTATGGACTTCTTCAGGGAGTATATTATTGTGTCTGTAAGTAGCTGCTTCATGTAGAAACTTGCCTGGATTATTCTATGCTTACTATATTCACAAGCTGTTTCTGTTGAGATTACCAACATTTTCTATCATCTTTTTGTTCTTTATTAATATTGATCAACTGACCTTTGTTTCAGAAAGTAGAAAGTAGAGTCAGGATACTGAGTGATCTGAAAGAACTTGCTTCAGGAGAGAGTTTGGATACCTTCACGCTCATTTATATGAATATTCTTGAACATCAACCTGACTGCCCGGTAAATGTTGCTTAATATTTCTTCATTTGAGTGATTATATTGGTCCGATAATTATTCTTCTTATACTGGGTCCTGATGCGCACAAGTGGATCACCAGTTGTCAGTGATTTCTTGCAAAGCCATGGGCAGGAAAAAACAATGCAATATAAATTTGCACGTATCAAAATTTTGTGATTAACCTAGTATCTGATTGTATCATGCTTACGAATTGCAGCCCGAAGTAGTTGAAAAGCTTGTTGGACTGCGAGAAGGCATACCAAGAAAGGATGCGAAAGAGGTGCGCGCAACCCTTGATATGGATCCAATGCATAACAGACATACTCAACGACAACTAACCTCAAATATTCCTTATATTTCTCCATTTTAACATGGGAATATCTCCCCTTGCATCATATACCATGTTAGGACTAAACAAAATAATAATAATAATAATAAAGAAGCTTATTTTCATGTTATTCCTTTCACAGGTTGTACAAGAGTGCAAAGAGATTTATGAGAATTCACTTGTTGATGGAAACCCCGCGAAGGCTGGTTTTCTCTTTCCAAAGTTGAAGTGCTTTGCAGCTTCCAAAGGATCTCTCTGGCGAAAGCTCACTTAATTTCAGTGCCGATGTGGGGGCAAAAAACATTAACTGCTGTGAGGTTAATCGTCCATAATCATCCATTGCAATGACCTGATGTATTCATTTTATTGATGGTAAATTTTGAGCTTGTATTTTCTTCTCTTATATATATATATAAAACCAACCTATTCTTTTCTTTGTAATTATGTACTTATAGATAGCAATGACTAAAGTGTTGGTGATCTCAAGTCACTGCTTTTGACGAAAGTAAAAAGTTCTCTTATTTAGCTGCTATCAAATGTTGCGAGCCAAACCATTGTAATTCCCACGAAAAAAAATCAGTCACAGCAAGAACTTTGTTGTATTTGTTTTACTGTACTACCAACCTATTAACGTGGCCATATGGTATTTTTACCCCTTTCTTTTCCCTCATCTCACCATATCCAGCTTAAATTCTATTAATATCAACAAGAATAGAAAATTTCCCTCCATTGCTTTACAGAAGCCCCATAAGAAGCTCTAGGCAATCAAGTAAATACCTTGGAGCTTGGAGTAGACCATAGGGATGCTACGCTGCAAAGATTCAGGAGTGTTTGACAATTATTTGTCTAAAATTTGATTTATTTTAAATTAAATTTCTTAGTATTTTCAGATTGTTTTGATGTATTAATGTTAAAAATTATGTATTAATGTTAAAAATTAATTTTAATATATTTTTAAGCAAAAAACACTTTAAAACATAATATTTATTATACTTCCAAACAAGTCCAAGAAGAGAAATTGGCTAGGGCCGCTAGGCACATTTGACACTGCTGCGGAAGCTGCTATAGCATATGATCTATCATCCATCTCCTTTAATGGGCATTGAAAGAACTTGGCATGGAAGACATAGCTGGGCACCACACAAGTTGATGAGTCTACTGTTCTTGCTTCTATCTTGCAAAGTTTTTGCCAGTCCACTACTTCTTCTTTCCATCCACAAATTTAAGTGTTTTTTTTCCTAATAATAATAATAATCAACTGCCTCCTTTCCAAAAAGATAATATATAGCCCTCTTTTGAAAGTTGAGAATGAAAGGTGGAGGATTTCAACATGTGAGCATGTGTTCTTTTCATCTTCTTTTTCTAATTCTCTACAGAGGAGCACAATGTCATTGTTGAAACTAAGGTTGCTCTAACTTAGTTTTCTGAAGAGAACCCACCTCTTTAAGGATCCTGTAATTTGGTTTTCACTGCCACGCACATCTTATTAGAATTCACTCTCGTCTGTTTGTGAGGTAGATTTGTTGAAATTTGATTTTTTTCTGTTTGAAATTATTATTTTTATTTTTTTAAATTGTTTTGCTAATATTAAAAAATAAATAAATTATTATTTTAATTTATTTTTAAACAAAAAACATTTTAAAAAATAACCACAATCAAAATATCAAATATGCCCTTCATTCCATCAGCTAGATTGTCATTTTTAAAAGAAGTCAGTTGACTTAAAACTTAAAATTTAAGGTTTAATGATTTATTTTCTTGTCATCTGAAGCAATTTATTAGAAGAGTAGACTAATTTTGAATTATGAAGGATTAGTTGTGATAGTTAAAGGAGACCCGCAGATATTCTGCTACTTGATAATTTTATTTTATTTTTTAAAAGGCAGCAGCTTTCTGGTGTTGGAGACTAGCTTATTTTCACCTTCGACTGAAGGAAACTTGAAATTGAACCCTCTGTGTATGAACCACTGAATTTACTTGCGTGTGCGAAAGGCTCTCGGTGGACACAATATTTATTTATTTATTTTTGTTAATATGTTACACAGGTAAGATAGTTGACTAATTCTAAGAGTCTTAAAATTAGATTTTTAATAATTCTAAAAAAATTTAAATTTATAAATATTAAAAAATAAATTTAATATCTAATTAGTTTAACTTTCCTGAATTGATGAATACAATATTTAACCTCATAATTGTTAGTTAAAAGTGATTCTTATTATTATTATTATTGTTGTTATATGTTAATTAATATTTTAAAATATGTTAAGAAAGAAAGTACTGTAGTTTTTCTCGTATGTTTTTTTTTATTCCCCCGCATGTTATCTTTTCTTTTTTATTTTTTTTTCAAAATTATCTTCTTCTTCTTTTATTTTTTTGTTTTTGTTTTAAATTATCTTTGTCGATTTTATTTTTTTATTATTGAACTGGTTTAGAATTTAGCTTTATAGCTTTTTTCTTTGAAACATTGTCGATTGCTATAGTATTTTTCTACATGTTTTTTCTTTAAATTATCTATGTTGAATTTATTTTTTTAATATTGAGATAGTTGAGAATTTAACTTTGTAGTTTTTTTATTTAAAACATTATGAATTGTACAGTGTTTCCCCACATGATTTTTATGTTTTTTTATGATTTTTTTCAAAATTATCTTTGTCAATTTTATTTTTTTAATATTGAGCTTATTGAGAATTACAACTGTAGTTTTTTCTCACAAAACATTGTGAATTACTATAGTGTTTCCTACGCGGTCTTTTTTCTTTTGTTTTTTATGATATTTTTTTTAATTGTCTTTATTGCTTCTATTTTTTTAATATTAAACTGGTTAAGAATTTAACTTTGTATTTTTTTTTTTGTAAAACACTGTGGATTGCTACAGTCATTCCCCCACATGGTTTTTTTGTTATGATTTTTTTTAAATTATCTTTATCAATTTTATTTTTTTAATGTTGAACTAGTTAAGAACTATAACTGTATATTTTCTCACAAAACACTATAAATTGGTACAATGTTTCCTTATATTTTTTTTCCTTTCATTTTTTATGTTTTTTTTCTAAAATTATCTTTGTAGTTTCTTTATTGAAAACATTGTAGATTATGACAGTCTTTCTTCATATGTTTTTTTTTATGTTTTTTTCATAAGTCCAGTATAACGCATAACCATGCCACAAGCCCGCGGTAGCGTGTGGACATGGCATCTAGTAAACCACTAAAACATGTGGGACAATTAAATTACACTCTCACATTTTGTATTGGTCTTATTCTTCTTCTTTTTTTAATTTTTCACAAAATTATTTTTTTAAGTGATTACATTTTTTTAGAGTCAAATTAAATGTCAATTAATTCAAACTTGTTGATCAAGAACAAGATTGAAAAATAGATGACCAATGTGATAAGGCATAAAAAATAGGTGATGAGTTCAAAGTTCTTGTTAAAAGTTCACTTTATTTCTCTAACTTTTCAAATTATACCAATTCAGTTCCTAACCAATTTAGTCCCTAACTCTTTTTGCAATTCAATCTTGGCATAAATATTTATTTTTAACATTTTCTAGTCTCTATTTCAAGAAAGAGAGAAGAGAGAGAGAGAGATTGTTGAATAATGGCATTAAGAGAAAATGCCATTGTTCATGTTATTTCTTACCACTAAAATGGTTGTTCTTGGTGTTCACGAGTTTCATGCGATAAGAGTATGATGGTAATTGTTTGAAGTCTCTATGTTGCTTGAAAAACATATTTAGGTTGAAGAAGATAAATTTAGCTCGGTTTAATTTTGAGTTTTTTTTTTTTGTTTTTTCTGGATTGATAAATTGGTTTCTAGATACTTTAAGAGTGTTAGTAAGATATTTTTAAGTTGAAATAACTTTAAAATTAGGTTTTTAGTGCAAAAAAGCCCACAAACCTAATTTTCTAGCCACCACGGTGATGACCAGAATTTATGATGACAAACAACATATTATTTGCCTTTTTTTTCTTCAAAAAACAATAAAACCAAGCCTCGACATGCAAGACTAGGCACAATGCTCAACTTTTTTTGGCCTTTTTTCAATCTTTATTTTATATGTACATTAAATATAAATTTTAAAAAATAATTATTGAGTCCATGATTTAGATTACATGTTTGATGGGTTAAGCCACATTGTCTAATTTTTTTTAATGCATTTTTTGTCCCTTGATTTAAAAAATAATAATTTTACTCTTTGTTATAAATTATCTATTTTTTTATTGAACTTAAAAATTAAAACAAAATACAATTTCATCATTTGTTATCAATGATCTAGTTTTTCCATTTCAATCCCACACTCCTGCTCCC
This sequence comes from Populus euphratica, assembly GCF_000495115.2. Classification (NCBI taxonomy): domain Eukaryota; kingdom Viridiplantae; phylum Streptophyta; class Magnoliopsida; order Malpighiales; family Salicaceae; genus Populus; species Populus euphratica. The sequence continues at coordinate 685,129 of NW_011499921.1, read as the reverse complement.
GTCTTGTTTTTTTCTTTTTAAAAAATATTTCATACAAAAAAATTCTTATGTGTTTTATTGTCGTATAATTAAATAAAGGTTAATCTCTTATATATGTATTTTATTATCATATAATTAAATAAAGGTTAATCTCTTAGATAAAAAAAAATAATGAATTTGATGATAATAAATGATCTATGTCGCGAGTTTAGTTGGTTGACTCGAGTTCATTTAGTTTTTTTTTAATTGATTGTTGCTTTTTATCAATTTTTTTCTCCTTCAACATTAAGTTAATTGGGGATTGAGTTTTCTAATTTATTTTTGCAAGATTATACCCACAAATTTCATAGGTTAACCTAGGTTGATTAAGATAAATCTAATATATTTTTCTCTCAATATTAAATAAACATATTTTTGAGTATGCAACTGATTTTGAATTTATGATTAAAATCTATTTGTTTTTTTAAGAAACACATTAGCGATGCCTAGACTCTTTTTTTGCATTCAATATTTTTTTGCTCCAACATGTTTCTTTTATTGTTTGATTAGATAAAGAGTTTATGATATATATGGCCTGTATTACGAATTCAAATATCTTGACCTATATTTATATCTATTTTTTAGTTTAGTCTTTGATTATCGTTAATAACTTATTTATATATTACAGGCACAAATAATAGTTTTATTAGATAAAAAAAATTATTTAAAGAAACAAAATTATGAAACATAATTTGGTATATAACAAGTGTTGTAAGTGTTGTAAGATCAAATATTTTAATTTACATCTATTTTTCAAATTTTTCAATTTAATATTTACTTATTATTAACGTCTTTAATCCTTGCTTTGATTATCGTTAATAACTTATTTATATGTTACAAGCACAAATAATAGTTTTATTAGATTAAAAAATTATTTAAAGAAATAAAATTATGAAACACAATTTGGTATATAACAAGTATTGTAAGATTAAATATCTTAATTTACATCTATTTTTCAACTTTTTCAATTTAGTATTTACTTATTATTAACATCTTTAATTCTTGATTTATTTAATTATATGTGTATATAAGTTTTTTTTTATTGGGATTTTTTTTCATGGCCGCAAACTATACATTGAGAAAGCATGCACCTTCAATTTTTTTTAAAAAAATTACTCAATGCATAACAAATCACGGGTCAAATAGTTTAAGTTTTATACTTGTACAATTTCTAAATTGTTGTTGCCTCTGGCCTCTGTTAAAAGCGTCAAGATGGGTTGACATCAGTCCAAAGACTAGGGTGACCTAGTGTAACCAACCTCAGTCCATGGAAAAAATAATTATGGAAGTCTCACGGGACCATAGATATATACCAAAAAAACCCATATATATATATATATATAGACAATTGAATTCGATTGTGTGATATATATCAATGAGCTTCTAACTCAGGTTGATAACAATCTCTTGATAGATAACAAAAGATTTACATCTCATGTAAGGAAAGATCAAAGTTAATTTTCATCCTTACTGTAGTGGTCAGATTAATACCTATCAGCAAGTTTATCTCTCTTTTCTTAAGAGTAACAATTAACACTAACCATGTTTATAACCCAATATATAATAATATAATTGTGTCATTGTTAAAATAATAATAACCTACGATTAAGTTTTTTCTTAACTCAAATTAATATTATATCTTTGTATTGCTATATGATGATGTTGTTTATGGAATTAAAGTCTATTTGGGATTTGGGATTGTGATACAAATTTAAAGTGTTTTTTCTTTAAAATATATCAAAATAAAATTTTTTATTTTAAAAAAGTTATTTTTTATATTAGTAAATCAAAATGATCTAAAAATATTTAAAAAATTATTTTAAATAGAAAATTAAAATTTTTAAAAATAAGATTTATACCGTATTTATAAAGTATTATCAAATACACTGATAGTGGATTAGTTGGGTCAAACATTTGAATTTAAGAATTAAATGACTCCTTCAATGAAAGACCTGCACTTATCTTTAGTACAGAGTACTTTTTTCTTTTAAGCCCTTAAAAATGAAGGGATCCGTTGCATGGACTCCATTAATGCATGGAAGAGACAGCCTTCTCAAGTGCCGAGGGCGTCATGTGTGCAGTTATGATGTTACAGTTATAAGATTTGTTGTCTGAAAATTTAAAGCCTCAAAACAATAACCTAAACATATGTAATATTTTTTTTTTTTATTTATGTGGGGTGTCCGGGCCAGTTTACACGGACCATAACTAATCTCCATGGTTCCCTAAACATCCTGTAAACCCAGCAGGCAAATAAAGCAGCATATTACGTGAGGTGTCCGGGCCAACTTACGCGGACCATAACTAATCTCACGGTTCACTAAACATCCTGTAAACCCAGCAGACAAATAAGATAGCACGGAGCTGACAGGCATGCAACTCCAAGACTCGAACCCTGTGTAGCAGAAGGCGCAAGACGTCTACCACGCTAGGCCAATGCCTTGGGTGCAACATATGTAATATTCATATATGTATAACTGGTATAAGATTTTCAAGTTCAAGTCACCCAAGAGAGAGAAAGAGAGAGAGAGTATCCCTAAGCACACACATAATAATTACAACTAGTACTCGTGAAATCTATAGAGAAGATGATTTTTTGGACTTTAGCAAGCCAGTATGGTGTGCCGACAGATCTTTGAGCTTCTGAGATTCTTAAGCTGAGGTGGAATTAATTAATCTGACCACCGCTCCCGCTGCTTACTGGTGGAGTCCGCCTCGCGCGAGCACTTACAGTGACTGCAGGAGGATCTTCCTATATGCACGTCACACAAAATATTAACTGGTATAATTATGTTGAACTAATAATCATGAGTCATATTTAAGAAGAAAAAAAGATTACTAGTGCTGCACGAATTTAATTTGGAATGCAAGTTCATCTGTTGGATACGAGAAATTAAGTTATTAATGCCGATTTGATAATTCAGGAACTACTCCATTTGTTGAGACCAAAACAGATGAGAAAAAAGCTTAATATCACATTGATATGTGATCAAGTCACATTTCACAGTTTGGATTCACAAGCTGAGAGAGAGAGAGAGAGAGATTACAGAGTTATCTGTGGGAGGATCAGCTTTTGAGTCGGTTGTTGTTGGAGGAGGATCTTGGGAGCTTTCTTCAGAGGCTTTTTCATCCTCTTGTTTCTCTGAACTGGAAGTTGACGAGCCTTCTTGGGTCTTACTTTGATGATCAACAATAACTAGTCCCAAGAACTTTAGAAGAGCATTCTGAGCTTCAATAAAGAAGGAAGAGAGATAGGAACCCATTTTGATACTTCTTCTTCTTTGATCTAACCTCAACAGTCAAGAGCCCTAGTTAAATAGTTTTCTCAATGGTTGTCTGGTGTATGTATTGTATCATCACTATCGTTGACAAAAGTTCGAAACTGTCCCCCTTTTTTGTCTCCTCTTATTTACGTGTATGCACCCTTTTATGACCAAATCTAATATGAACTAGCCCATTAAATGTTAAAAAGAAAACTAGGAGAGTGGAGATTTTTTTTTTTGCAATGCTATTAATCTTGGCAAGTAAATAAATATCGAAATCTTTTAATCTATTTTTTATTTAGCAGGAGTTTTCAATTAAATTATATAAAAACAAACTAATTTGATGTAAATTAGTTGATTTATTGGATTTCAAAAAAGCTGAATGACCGCTAAAAATATTGATCAACTTATAAAAAACAAGAATAACTTTTTAAAAAAATATTGAGACGATAACACATTTGATGACCTTACTCACACGAAACTTGGTTCATGAACTTATTAGCTAGGTTTGATAAAAAAAAATTATATAATAAAAATTAGATGCTCGCAATTTCAATCATCAAACCTAAAATATACGTTTATTCAAAACCATGATAACCCTAAATAAAGTAGAGAAAAAAAATCATTTATAAAGTCTATTTCTCAACAAATTAAACATCGATGGATGAAATAAGATAAAAATAAAATATTTTTTTAATTATTATCAACATTAATTAAAAAATCAAATTGCCTTTAAAATGATAATTAAACCCTTTAATTAAGTTAAGCTTTAAAAGTGAAACTTAAAAAAAAAAAAAAACCAACCTTAGACCCAAGTTAAGTGTTGTTTTCCTTATAGTAACTTAATTTTGAAAAAATGATTAAAAAAGATAGCAATAACCTCGATCAACTAAAAAATAGTTAATTTACAATAAATGAAGAAGGGTCATTTTAGGAAAAAACTAGTAAATTTATTGTTTCAACCCATACTAATTTATTCAAGTGAATCTTCTAAACCAGGATTAATATTTTAAATTTGCAACTCGTGAAATTAAAAACCCGAGTTCGATTAAGGATTTTAATTGTCAACCAATTTAATACTAAATGATAAAATTAAAAACAAAATCTCAAATTAAAATAGTAACCAAAGCAAGGGGGCAAAAAAGAAGAAGAATGTAAATCAAATATGAAAGGAGAAAAAAAATAAAGGGGTGAAATTAAAAAATAAAATAAATTCAAAAATTATCTTAAATTAAAAAAATTAAAAGAATAATAACTAAATCCGATAAACAAAAAAAATTAAAGGATTATACTATTGAAAAAAACAAAATTTAAGAAATGAATTAAAATAAAACAAATAAAAAAATGAGAGACAAAATCTAAAAAAAAATAACTTGAAGAGCTGTTATGAAAACGTGGAGATCCTAGCATGGATTTCTAGGAGAAAAGAAAAGAAAGAAAAAAGAATGATAATGATGTATTAAAAGCTCGTGTGACTAGATACATAATATAGAAAGGAAGAGGAGGCCAAGACAAATTAAATGACGAGAGAAAATAATATTTTTAATCATCAGAGTCAACCACATACATCTCTCGAAAACAGTGGAACAGCAAACAAATACAATGTATATGTCAACAACTTTTTGAGTTTTTTTTATTTGTGAAAATACTACTCTACTCTAAGGACTCAAATATTATTAAAAAAAACCATTGTGAAATTGCAAATTAATCCCAAGTAAAGCTTTTGAAATTTTGAATCCAAAGATAATGGATTAATATTGTAGCAAAAAATATAAAATGCCAAAAAAAAACCCTAAACGATTGTTAAATGATTATTTACTTTTAAGTGCATCAAAGTCTTTTTATTATCCAAAAACAAATAATGAAAATATCTAAACACCTCTTAACAATTCTAAAATAATAAATAAATAAATAAATAAAGATCGTTATACCTATAAAAGATAGGTTATTGAGAGTTTTTTATAATAAAATTATCAATTCATTATTACAATTCATAATAAATAAAGAGATATATTAAGTGTTTTTCAAGGTATTTTAGCTTTTTTTTAATTTCCTAAATGGAAAAGTTTTTAATTTACATGCATGAGGGACTTAGTATACAAATTATACAATGCATATCATTAAGAACATAACCTAATTAATTACTTGAAACAATGCTCACTAATGGAGTTTTTTTTTCATTTTTTTACAAATGAGAAGTTCGAATTCAAGTCTTTTAAGAAATGGAGAATATTGAGTTATTGATTATTAATAATGAAGAATTGATTTAAATGGAATTACCTTTTAATCATTCAACATTATCACCCCTTTAATTTCATCTGATTATTCAACCCATGTTATCTACATGTGGTGGTACGGATACCATCTATCTAATTTTACCTTACAATATCATTATGGTATTATTCTACAAAACTAGTTTGTGTATATATATTAATGAAGCTAGTATATAGTTTCAGGAATTAGTCGTCCTTGTGATCTTTGAAATACATGTTATTTTCTAGGTTCCAGCCACAATTAATGAATAAAAGACCTTAAGGAATTAATTAAGTTAATTATTTTTCACTTGTGTTATCAGAAAGTGCTTTTTTTTTTAAATGCAGTTTCCTAATTTTCATGTAATTTATATATAGCATTTTAAAAAATTGATCAATATAATTTACTTTCTAGTTAGATAATAAAACAAATTAAGTTTAAAATGATTAGAAGAGTTTTTTAGTTTAAAAGATCTGAAAATACAATGCTCAAAAATATTATATATATATATATAAGGATCTCAAAAATATTTTATATATATAAGGATTAATATATTAACAAATACTTTAAAATATATAATATTATTAGTTATCTAATATTTGAAAGAAAACTTAATATCAGCAAAACTATAATCAATCGGCATGCTACACAAACAGCTTGAATTGTGTGTCACTCGTGAGGGTATCAGAGTAAATAGCTTGAATTGTCATAAGGTAATAAATATTATTAAAGAGACCTGACACAGATGAATCTACCCCTTACCTACTCTTGGGAGGAGATGTCAGATGATACATCATGCCATGGCCCTTCTCTGTTTGTCTTTTTACACCTACTCCGATCGTATATTAGACTACTAGTATTAAAAATTCTTCTTACTGGGATCGCAGCTCTCTGTCCATGAAGAATCTCACTTTAAAAATCTAATGTTCTCGTCAGAAGTCTGAATACGCTACTTTTCTTCTTCCTCTTCTCTACGTAGGAATCAAAGTTTCGGAGTCACCCCAGGTTTTTGATGACTATAATATTTTGATATTATATCAAACCAGTTGCTAGCTGTTTACTAATTCAAGACCACCACCATGATGTCTGTGGTCATTTCTTACGTCAATGGTAGAACAGTTCTTTCCATTCGAGTGTGATTTGTGGAATTCCTCTTCCTTTAGTATCAAGAATTACATTTCAACAAGGGTAGCCAAGTGATAAGGACTTAGAATTAAAGGGTTTATTCTCTCTGTGATGATAAGGACTTGGAATTAAAGGGTTTATTCTCTCTATTATCTCAGATTCGAGTTCTTGGTTGCTTATATGATAACCACTGGAGGCTTATATGATCGTTACTTCAGGACCCGTGGGATTAGTCGTGGTATGCACAAACTGACCCGACCATCCATATTAATCTAAAAAAAAAAAATTACATTTCAACACCAGCAGGGTTGTGACTTAGTGGTTGGGGCATCCTCTTTCATTTAAATATGGTTAAATTTTAATGAAAGTGGGGTTGGAGGTTCTTCAAGTTTTTTTTGGGTTCATTTCTACATGGTATGTTTGCCATTTTTGTAGTATTTTACATGTTTTTTAAGTTTATAAAGTATTTAATAAACTTAAAAAATAGTCGAAATACTCGTAAATTGGCTCGAACATCCTAATTATAAAAAAAAAAAAAGAATTACATTTCAACATTGCATTTAACCATATACTTGGGAATAACTGATGCTAAGAACCAAGAGCAACGGCAGAAGGGTGATTAGGAAAATAGATGAAAACTTTATTGTGCAGTGATGTTTAATTTCTTGCGATGCTTAGGGCATTGTATAACAAAAAAAAATTAGAAGAACAATTTCATTCGAATGTAAAAGACATGTACCCTGTATTTAAGTAAGGAGAGAGAGAATGCCGACCTCCTGCAAGGAAGACCAGAGGTCCCATGTTACCATGAATGTCAAAGAGTAACCTAATGATTATCTTGGGAATGAAAGAGTCGGCAGGTTCAGATACATTAAAGTTTCTTAGCTCATCGAAGCATTCATACAATACTCAATTGCTGATGAGCTCATTTTTAATAGAATCCCCACAGAAAGGATCACTTTATAAAGACAATCTGGTGGCTGCATGAGCCATGTGTATACCTCCTTCTATGCTACGGGCCAGGGCATCATGAGCTGCCGTGTTCCCGTTTCTCCTCACATGAACACAGAAAATACCTCCGAAGGCATTAAACAAACGTTTCAGAATCTCAGCAAAAAATAGTTCTCACCACGACTCGTCTAAGGAACTCGATTGCAAGCAAGAAATCACTTGAGAACCAACAATGTATGACAAAAAAAAAAATTAAAGAGATGGTTTTTTGCTTTTGTTTTTTTTCAATATGCAAGCTTATACTAACCATTATAATTTTCAATTTAATCATTAAATCGAGTTGAAATTTATTAAAAAAATTTAAAAATTTTGTTTTACATAAAATTAAAATTTTATACCAATCAAATTAATTTTAAGAAGATGTTGCAATAAAAATCAGAAACTACTGTATAGGAATTTCATTATTTTTCTTGTTAGTTTAAAATTATTTTCCCTTTAATTTATGAATTTCAGGATTTTTTTTATATCTGGACACTGTGGGTTTCAGATCTTCCATATTCAACAAGGAAGTGGTTTACATATATATATATATATATATATATATATATATACACAAGAAACCCTAATAGTCCAAGATCCTTAGTTTGCAGCTTACACAAGAAACCCTAATAGTCCAAGATCCTTAGTTTGCAGCTTACACAAGAAACCCTAATAGTCCAAGATCCTTAGTTTGCAGCTTACACAAGAAACCCTAATAGTCCAAGATCCTTAGTTTGCAGCTTACACAAGAAACCCTAATAGTCCAAGATCCTTAGTTTGCAGCTTACGAGTTATATTTTGGCAGAAGGATACTTTATTCTCCAAGGTCGCAAGGTCAGCTACACAACATTATTTTTCAAGAATATTACAAGGTCAGCTTACGAGTTATAATTGTATTATAAAAATAGGATGTCAAACAAATTTAATGTCAATGTTGACCAAAGACCAAGTAAATTTAATAACTCAAAATATTTAGTTGTTTTTTACTTTGTGATCGAATATTGAAAGATGGTTTCCGACTAGCTAGTTTTTTCAACTAAACATACGAGATTATTTGCCCTATATTTGAAAGAAAACTAATTATCAGCAAACTATAATCAATAAACAGCGGAGCACAGACAGGTTGACTTGTGAAGGTAAGTTGGGTGTGCATAAGGCAAGAAATATTATTAAAGGGAGATGGCACAGATGAAGCTACCCTTACCTACTCCTGGGAAAGGATGGCAGATATTATATATAACTTGTTATTCAGGCATTAATTCAACTTACGGCTCTGTCAACGGAGATTCTCACTTAAACAATTATTGTTCTCGTTAGAAATCTCAATACGCTTAAACTATTGTTATTCAGGTATTGGAAATCTCTTCTTCTATTCTTTGTTAATGGTTTAAGTTATTAAATAAAATTTAGTTTTGTAAACTTAAAATTTAAATAAATTTATATTATTTTATATTTAATTTTTATTAATTAAATAAAAATAATAAGATTTGAATTCGTAACTACTTGGTTATTAAAGCTTTGATACCATATTAAAGAATTTTATCAATTTAATAACTTAAATTATTATATAAAATTTTAAAATATAATTTATATTATTTTTTAATATTAATTAATGTCGTGCATATCTTTTTGTTGATGTTGAGATTTTTTTTTTTTGTAGATTATAATGCAAAGGGTTTTTTGAAAAATTAAGTTCTAAGCCTGTTGGAAAATTTTCATTTAAAGGTAGTGGGTTGCAGGTTAAGAAAATATTATTTTATATCTAAATAGTAGGTGTTATAATCTATTTTAAGGTAATTTTTTAAAATTTATCCTTTAAAAAAAATAAAAAATAATAATAATAATAATAGCAAAATACTGATATTTTGATAAAAACAGATTGAGGAAGTTCCAAATATATATAAAAAATCACACTGATATTTTTTGTAATAAATTAGAAGCCTAATCAAACCCTTTGTATCAAAAATGAAGAAATGACGTGGATTAAACCCTTTGTATCAAAAATGAAGAAATGATGTGGATTTTAAATTAAATTAAATTAAATCTACATAAAAATTAAACCTAATGATATAATTAGATTTTTAATAAGTTAATTTAATTTAATTATTGATCAAATTAAAAATTTTATTATATTTAAGAATTAATTTTAAGTTAATTAAAAAATTTAACTAGAAATAACAACTTAATTAAACTTTAAATAAATATAACTTTATAATTATACTAAACCCTTTTTTCAACACAATGCCACTCGCGCCCATATTTATAATTAAGAAGATGTTTGTTTCCACCATATTTTTTAAAAATTTATTTTTTATTAAAAATAATTTTTTTATATATTTTAGATTGTTTAGATATGTTAATTTTAAAAAATTAAAAAATTATTTTAATATAAAAAATATTTTCAAAATTACTCGCAGCAATACTTTCAAAGGCTCAATTATATAGACAGCGCGAAGGGGGTTTCAAAAAATTTCAATGGTAGTCCAAATTATTATAAAAGAAGGACGAACAACCTCTTAGAGAACAATTTTACATGTGTATTTTTTTCATTTTAATTATTATATGGAAATAGTTTTGTTTCTAAGCTTGATCAATTGCAAAATATGAAACAAAGGATTTATCCTCCTTGGTTCTCTAGCCTCCAGTCAGCAAACACATGCACAAAAACAAATAGGTGAGCACGTGCAGTGGGACATGGAATTACACGGCTGCGAGGCTCCTTTTGTTCCCAAATTAAACAAGAGAAAAAGCTCGTGACCTTTTTCCCTCGAGGGGCCAGTGCTCGAAGTTCTGATTGCTGGGTTTTTCACCATTAGCTTTTTGAAGTGAAGATCTATCCTTTTTATTATTATTATTATTGTTAGGGCATAGTGCCCCCACAAATTTAAAAGAACTGAAGATCTAAGTACAGCGCTGAGAACTCCCTTGTAGGCCGACACCCTCTTCGTAACCCTACTTCTTTTGTGTCTTCTTTTTGCTTAACAAGAAAGAAAATTATTCAAGAAACAATAAGATATAGTTTAATTGGTTAAATTTTAAGTTTATTTTTTAAAAATTATTAATTTAAGTTTTATAAATATCAGAATCATTTGAAAATTATATAATTATTAATTTTAAAATTTATAAAATTAGTTGAGTTATTTATATTCAAAAATATAATTTAATAAAACAAAAATCAGTCAAGAACACAAAGGACGTACACAGGCTGTTCTGTTCTATCAAAAGACGTAATCCGTTATAGAACAGGCCGGTTTCTTTTAGAAAAAATATACCCCTTCAAACGGAAATGACGACGCTTTGTTTTTTATTTAAATAAAACACACACACGGGCACACATCGCTATTATACCAAAGATACCATCTTTCATGCCTTTATCACACCCTTTGGACCGAATATTTGACATGTCCAAACCAAAACATTGTACAAAGGTGTAAATCTATCCCCCAATTATTAAGGAACTGAATGTTTGGTCCCTCCACAAAAAATTCCATCATTCGAGTCTGTGGATATACATAGACGCAACCCGCTTCGTAGATGTTCGGAGTACAAAATCATACCTTTTCTTTTCCGACAATACTTATGTTTGGGTTCATGTTTATTGATCATGCGCATGTTGTTGGTGTTGATGTTGGTGTTGGTAAATATGTTCATTAATGTATAATAATCTCTGATTAGGTGAAAGGGATGCAATTTTACAGTTGCTCTAAACCCTTGCATGATTAATGTCGCTTGCTTTGAAAATCTTGTTTACTCTTAAATTAAATTTCCGAGGGCCAATTTACTTGATCAAAGGTTTTACAATCTAATCAAGGTTAAGGTATTGAAATTTATGATGTGGATAAAACCATTGAGGTTGATGGGCTAATAAATCAAGTAATTATGATGACTAATGCAAAGGTAATTAGAAATTAGTAGAATTATATGTCCTTAAAACATAATTAATTTCTTGTTTAAGGACCGAAGCCTTACCACTTTAATAGCACAAGGACAAATTTATACCTTACCCCAAGAAAATGTATTGACAGAAAAACGGTGTTTTTGGGGGTCACGTCACTTTCCACGATATAGCGCGAAGGCTGTTTTTGACTGCGTTCGGGCAACGGGTACCTTCAGCTCCCTGTCCGGGCAACGGAACATCTCTCTCCTCTTAAGAGGAAACCATTAAAAAAAGAGAAGAAAAGGAGGTGTAATAAATAAACATAGATAAGCGCACACTTTCACTCATTAAGCTGAAAAGGAGGGCTTCATTTTTTATTCTTTTTTTTTTATTCCTTTCATCTTTAGTTACTATTATTACGAAAAAGAAAGTGAAGTGGTAGTGAACCGAAAATGCTTTGAAATTTTTGGACTTGGTAATTGTTGTTGTGTATTTTGTGGTGGGTTTTGTGGTCTTGTCATAAAGTTGTGACCTTTTTGAAGTGAGGTATAATGGGGTGTGAGACATCATGGTAGTTTCTAGAGGGAGAAAAATGGTGGGGTTGTGAGTGTTTTTGTTGTTGTCACGGAGATGAAAGAGAAAATGGAATGTTAGGGGTTTTGTGGGTCTTATTTTTTAATTTTTGGTTGCCTATGTAATGGTGAGTTGGGTTTTGGTTTGTTGTTGTTTGGATCTGAGGAGCTTGAGAGATTAAATTCAAGAGCTTTGGTGGGTTATGGAGAGGAAAGTTGGGGACTTTCTTTTTGTGTGGCTGTTGATCTTGGCGTTGCTGCTGCATCCAGTATGGCTGGTTCTGGGTAATATGGAAGGTGTGTTGTTTCTGCACTCATTTATTGGTTTTTTGGTACAGTGGTTTTGTTTGTTTTCTCTTTTTTGGAAAATTTGAGTTTGATCTCGGTTTTTTTTGTTTGCTATAGTTGCTGATTTGTGAAAATGGGTTTTTGTTTTTGCTTTCATTAATTGTCTGGTGAGTGAAGGATGAGTTTCTGTGGTCGAGTAAAGTACTTTGATAATGGGTACTGGTGATCTCATTGAATTCTTCAATTTATTGCTTATGATGGTGAATTTGAATGTGTGATTTAAATTTGAGGTAAAGGTTGTTGATCTTTAAGCTCAAGAGTTAAAGATTCTATGTTAGTTTTTACTGTTCGTCACTTTTTAGAATTAAGATGATAGTTGAAATGGCTTTGTGTACCTGAGAATTTGCCTATTGAGACATTGCCTTTTTGTTCTCCACTTTAAAATTCATATATCTAGAGGTATTTATTAAATGCTTTCAGAATCTGTACTTGCTTTGAGATACATTTTGTTGTGGATGTATGTCCTTCCATATACATTAGATAATGAATGGATGGTTGCTGTGAGATGATTCCTGTCTTGCACATTTGATGCATTTCTGCCTTGAACCCTGCGCTTTCTTCTTCTTTTTTGAGAAAAAAAATCTCTTTTTTCTTCTTCTTTCATGTTTATAGATGAAATGCCTGAGGCAAGGGTCAGCCTCATTGTTCCTATACCTCATTGACTTATCTCTGTATATAATGTGCCTTAACTAGTGTATTGTTATCAGTTGTCAACCCCTAACTTAACTGGTTTGCTTGCTTGAAAACAGGTGATGCTTTGCATAGCCTGAGGAGCAATTTGAACGACCCAAACAATGTCCTGCAGAGTTGGGATCCTACCCTTGTCAACCCATGCACGTGGTTTCATGTCACCTGTAACAATGATAATAGTGTTATAAGAGTGTAAGCTTCTTGCCCTTTTGGTGTTCCTCAAGAACAAGTTTATGATGTAACTTGTTACAAATGTAGTAGCTTACTTAAGCATTCCTGAGGAATACAGGCTGTGATATTTCTTCTTAATTGCACAGTGATCTTGGAAATGCTGCTTTATCTGGTCAGCTTGTTCCTCAGCTTGGCCTGCTTAAGAACTTGCAATACTTGTAAGTCCTGCTATATGATTTTGAATACATTTGTGCACTGCACCAGTTCTCTTGCTCTTGTAAAGGGGATTTTGAAGTGCAATATTACAGATCCAGTTGTATTTGGAGACACAAATAAATGCTCTCAAGCATTCATTTCTTTGTCAAAATGAATAATGTTGATTCCCCAGAAATATATTTTTCTGAAATCATCAAAAAGTTTATTTCTTCTTTCTGGAAAAATATTATTTTGGAATTAGTGCATATACATTTAAGTGTTGACGTATTTCCATGTTGGACACTTTAGCAATTATTTTCCGAGTTAAAATAAGATTCTTGAATGACATTAGTAACAAGTGCTTCATTTGCTTTTGAAGATATTGTGTTATTATATCCTCACCGGGGTAGAAAAGGATCTAGTTCATGTCAGACATATGGGTTGGATGAAAGTTCATAGGTCAATTGGAAAGGTTTGATGGCATTCTCTGCCAGGGCTAATTCTCCTAAAGAGGTTACATTATAAGGATGGGAGATGTGATGACAAAAAAGAAGAAGAGAGCAGCATGAGATATTGCTCTCAATACTTTTCCAAGTGGGAAATGATTTTGGAAGTATTATCTAGATTGTTTATGTTAGCAGATGTTTTTCTCACTTCCAACCATGCAGATGATGGTGCTCTCTTGACAGACTGTTGCAACCAAAGATTTTTCACTAGAACTATGGAGCCCATGAGACAGAACAATGAACTGTGAAAGAATTGGATATTTCCAATTATGTTAGCATTTCCAGTGGTCTAACTAAATCTAACGCACATGTAGTCAGCTGTCTGGTTGAGGGAAACTCTTATTTCCTATTGCAAGTCAGCAGAAAGTAAGAAATGTTTTATGTTCTGAGCCCCTGTTATGTGTATTGGATGACCCATCACTTAATTATAACTCCATTCACAATGAGTGAAATGCTATCTTGTTATAAAGAAGAAAAAAAGAAGGCATTTCATGGGTATTGTTCCACTGAAGTGGTATCCTGGGAGGAAGAAGTTGGAGACTATTTTAGCATTTTGCTGGAAGTGCTTGTTCCCAAGACTCAAGCCCTGTTTCTCCATGGCTGCAATCCCAAAAATCTTAGCATTGTACCTAGCTAGGGCCCCTTGAGATTTTCATGGAACAATCTTACATGTACTGATGCTCATCTTTGAGCATAGGAAAGCCTCAATAGCATGTGCTAAGGTCTCAGGAAAAGTATTTAATGCTTTTCTGGCATGAAACTGTTTGCTTTTAGCTTTGGTCAGTGAGATTGAATGTGGCCAAATGTATTCCACGACTGAAAATTTGTTTAGAAGATGTATCAAAAACTTGTGGCACTGTTTCTGCTGCTTGATCTAGCAGAACAAGATTAAATGACTACATTGTGATATTCATCCTAGATCTTGCATTAGCTCCATGCCTCGATGTTATAGTTGGGTGTATGTAAATTAGATAGTGTAATATAACATCATCTCATGTGGATCAAGACCCGGAGAATTGTTTGGTAAAAGGTGCAAAATATCTATTTGGATACTGTTTCAAGCAAATTTAGCAATGATGTATTTTGTCTTGAACAGATGAAAAAGGATATCCTGCTAGTTATGGAAAATGACCCGTAGCAGTTTGTTAAATCTTGTTTCATGAATCTGTCATTGATGCATCTTCCCTTATTTTTAATTTTTCCTTGCATCATTCACCAAGCCAAATTATTGCTACAGGGAACTCTACAGTAATAACATAAGCGGACCAATTCCAAGTGATCTTGGAAATTTGACTGCCCTGGTGAGCTTGGATCTCTACTTGAATAGTTTTACTGGTCCCATTCCAGACACTTTGGGCAAGCTGTCAAAATTGCGATTCCTGTAAGTATGCTCCTATAATAGTCAGTCTCAATGTTTATTGTGTAGTTTCCAAATTGTCGTTATATCCTATCTATTCTTTATTCCTATCCATTACCAGCCATGCTTTCTGTTATGTGTACATTGTTGTAGGAGGACTAATTTTTGATTGAATGGTCATTTGAGCTATTACACTGCAAAAGAAAACAAAATGAAGTTATTAGTTGGCTCTTGGTTCTGTTGAACTGCCAGAATCTCTGAGCTGTAGCCATTATCTTAGGAGTCATCAAATGAAAAATTGCATTTGCTTCATGTTAGACATGCACACAAGTGCTGTTAACCTGCATCTGCACTTGCATGCCCAATCAATCGTGCAAATTCATTATTTCACATGGCTTTTATATCCTTGACCTTAATAGACTTTTATGGTATATGTTTATGATGCTAATGCGAGTTGCTTCTCTTGATTGATTTTATATCTTGTTTATTTATGTATTTTTGGCGTGTTTGGTGCAAGGATAGTCGGCTTAATAACAATAGTTTGACGGGGCCAATTCCAATGTCATTGACTAATATCTCAGCTCTTCAAGTACTGTGAGTGCCAAGTTATTTTCTACCTGTCATGAAGAATTATCTCTTGCTCTTTCAAAGTAATCATTTGCGATACATGACTAAGATTTTTACTTATTTTTTTTCATTTTGAAATGCAGGGATCTTTCAAACAACCACCTCTCTGGAGTGGTTCCAGATAATGGTTCCTTTTCACTATTCACCCCCATAAGGTTTGATTATCATCAGAGCACTACCTGTCTATAATTGACTGGTTTTGAAATCTCTTCTGAAAAGCTTCGTTTTCCCTTTCAGTTTTGCTAACAACTTGGATCTGTGTGGACCAGTTACTGGTCATCCCTGCCCAGGGTCTCCTCCATTTTCTCCCCCTCCTCCATTTGTCCCACCACCTCCAATTTCTTCACCAGGTAATCTGCCATTTGTTTTTAGTTTGAACTTAAAAAGGTGTAGAGCATGCTCTCCCATTGTAGTATTTTCTTAACCCTTCAGCGTGCTTGGTCATCATTCTTGGCATGTGAACTGGACCTGGGATTTTTATGCTCAAAGTTCATTGTTCTAGCATTTCATGGTCAATGTGAGCTGTTGCGCGGTCCAAGTTATGTATACTGCTAAAAATACTCCTGAATTTTGTGTCTGCATGGTCTGTATCAATGTGAAGGTTTTTTTTTTCCTGTTCATTTCTCGTGTTGTGCTCTGGCCGGAATATTTAATACATGATATAACATTACTTAGACAAAAATATACTGCTACACATTTTAACTTGTAGGTTTTAAATTAATTGAAATTGATTTAATTGTGATTATAAAACCCATTTGATTAATGCAGTGATATTTTATGAAATTTATCATCTGATATGGATATTGTTGTCTAAAACATGTTTTACACTGCCAATTCCATCACCTAAAGAAACCATAATTTTTTATCTCTTGTTTTTCACTTTCCTTGATTTAGTTTTCTATTTGTGGGCAAGTATGTAATGGAAAACCAGTTGGAAGCTTCATCTCTTTTGTCTGCAAAGGCATCAAGGTTTCACCTGCCATGGGCAGAACTACCATTTCTTAATGTTATTGTTAATAATCAGTGAAAATGAAATGTATTGTCTGACTTGATTAACTTTTGATCGATATTTGGTTTACAAGTGAATAGTTTGTCTAGAATTTGATATCTTGTTGTGCTAATTTTGGGCTTTTTTTTTTGCATGTAACTTCAGGAGGGAATAGTGCCACTGGAGCAATTGCTGGAGGAGTTGCTGCTGGTGCAGCCTTACTGTTTGCTGCCCCAGCATTGGCATTTGCTTGGTGGCGTCGGAGGAAACCTCAAGAATTCTTCTTTGATGTGCCTGGTTAGTGTATTAACTGAAAACAGATTTTAGACTTGTAGGATGGTTTGATTAAGTATGTTTATATTCCTTTGCAGCTGAAGAGGATCCTGAAGTTCATCTAGGACAGCTTAAAAGGTTTTCTCTGCGAGAATTACAAGTTGCAACGGATACCTTTAGCAACAAAAATATTCTGGGTAGAGGGGGGTTTGGTAAGGTTTACAAAGGTCGTCTAGCAGATGGCTCCTTGGTGGCTGTAAAAAGACTTAAAGAAGAGCGTACACCTGGAGGAGAGTTGCAGTTTCAAACAGAAGTAGAGATGATAAGCATGGCTGTGCATCGGAATCTCCTCCGCTTACGTGGCTTTTGCATGACACCAACTGAAAGACTGCTTGTTTATCCCTACATGGCTAATGGAAGTGTTGCTTCATGTTTGAGGGGTAAAGCTTGCCATCAGTGGCATTTATCTTTGATATTTTAACTGCCTTGGCACAATTTATTTTGATAATCAGATAGGTCGATCAGTCTTTGTGCCTTTCGATACTACATTTTGTGCCCGCCATTATAGCGTTGTCTTAACCATTCCATGGATGTATGTTTGTAGAACGCCCACCTTCACAGCCGCCTCTAGATTGGCCAACACGAAAGCGAATTGCATTGGGATCTGCAAGGGGTTTATCTTATTTGCATGATCATTGTGACCCAAAGATTATTCATCGGGATGTTAAAGCTGCAAATATTTTGTTGGATGAGGAATTCGAGGCTGTTGTTGGGGATTTTGGGCTCGCAAAATTGATGGACTACAAGGATACTCATGTCACCACTGCTGTCCGTGGTACAATAGGACATATTGCTCCAGAGTACCTATCTACTGGTAAATCATCTGAGAAAACTGATGTTTTTGGGTATGGAATCATGCTTCTGGAGCTAATCACTGGACAGAGGGCTTTTGACCTTGCCCGGCTGGCAAATGATGACGATGTCATGTTACTTGATTGGGTATGCACATTTCACTGTGCTCTTATTTTATTTATGTTTTTGTCGAGGTATTGTGTAGTTTTGTCTGTTCATGTACCTGATGCACTTGATACTGTCTCAGGTAAAAGGACTTCTCAAGGAGAAAAAGCTAGAAATGCTAGTCGATCCTGATCTCCAAAACAAATATGTGGAAGCTGAGGTGGAGCAACTAATCCAGGTTGCCCTGCTCTGCACCCAAGGCTCCCCAATGGAGCGGCCTAAGATGTCGGATGTGGTGAGAATGCTTGAAGGTGATGGTTTGGCAGAGAGATGGGATGAATGGCAAAAGGTTGAAGTTCTACGTCAGGAGGTGGAATTAGCTCCTCATCCTAGTTCTGACTGGATTGTTGACTCCACAGAAAATCTACATGCAGTCGAATTATCTGGTCCGAGGTGACCCTAGCACATTTACAAGAGAAGAGAATACTTCCCTTTTTTTTTCTTCTGATTTGATGAATGTATCCTGATTTTAAGCTCGTGTAAGTCCAGCATGCATTATTCTATTCATTACCTTCTGTGCATACAAGTCTCTTTGTTGAACTGCAATTTGTCATCTGCCGGCATTTCGAGTCAATGACATTTAGATGCGGCCTGTGCAGTTCAATCTTTGTCTGCTGCCTGCATGCTCAGTTCAAATTAATTATTGTTGATCGAGGAAACCGAACTCCATGGACTATCTGTTTAACCCATGCGTCAATCACTCTAATTTCATCAACTTTGGACATCGACTAAACATTAACAACAGGGTTGCCGAGGTTTTACTAATTGTATGAAGCTGATCTTGTATCAACTTTGGGTTTCAGATCAGTAACCTTGTGAAGCCACATTAACAACAGGGTTGCCGAGGTTTTACGAATTGTATGAAGCTGATCAGTAACCTTGGGAAGCTTGTGAAGCCAATTTTGAACTAGAATTGGATAAGGGCCGCGACTGGCGCAGCCCCCTCTGCCACAAATTTTGACGTAGGCTCTCCCTCTTGGGGAGACCTTAGGCCAGCACCCCTCCAGCGTGCAATGGAGGTCACAGACCTAGACCATGAGCCTTCAGGATCACCCATTGATCCCGTCCAGGTAAGTATGTGTATAGTTGTTGAGGCCTTCTCATTTATGCCCGCATGCCTTGTGTCCCTTCTTGTTTTTCCTCGATGTGGGATTCTAGACTACCTCGCGACATCACTTCCTCATGCGAAGCAGAAGACTTAAATGCCCCCACATGTGCCCTGCCTTCTTCCCATTTCTGAGACTTTTTTTTTTTTTCAATGCAGCTCTGTCGAAAAAAGATAGTAAAATAAAACAATTTAAAATTTAATTGGGGAAAGATTACAACTAAACTATTTTATTTTTCTAATTAAATATGCTATTTTACGCACTTTTTAATTGTGCTCTTTTGAAAGAAAGAAAAAAAACTCCAAATTTCGATAATTATTGTATTATTATGCCAGATAATATGAAGTAATACCAACCAATTAATTATTTATTTTCATAAAATTTATATAAAAATGCTAAAATTGAATCTAATTGTTTTTGTGTTAGGAGTATGTAGATCTTTTCGAACTGTGCATTAATTATTAAAGGATTATACAGGTATATAATTGTATTTTTATTTTTAAAAAAGTAAAATAACCTAACCACCCCTAAAATAAAAACATTATAAAACTGGAAAAAAAATGAATAAATATCTTTTCATTTATTAATGTATAGTAAATTGACAAGTATATTCTTTAAATAAAAAAATTAAATCATAGGTTCAAAGGCCTATTGGTCCTTTCCTTTATTTTTTTTCTTGTAATTATTGGGATAATCAATGGCATTTTAGGTTTTAATTCAATTAAAAATTAATTAATCAAAAAAACCTGTTAGCATGCGTCAACATGTAAGAGACACTTACGCACTCTGAATAACGAGCACGAAGCCTTCCAGTGACATAAAATGCTCATTTATGTGTATGTGGATGTATTGTCATATTCTTTTTCTTCTAATACGGTGCATGTTAATAGCGACAAAGTGATTTGTTGTCAATCAATGTTTTTATTTTATTTTATCTTTTCTAGCCTGAAAAATACAAGTTGGTTCTCTTTAAATATCAATATTTCAACTTCAACCCTTATTATTTTAATTTATAATTTTTGTTTTTGACTATTTTGTTAGAATTTTTTTTTTAATTTAATCTTTCAATTCTAATTTATCATTTAAATTGTTTTTTTTAATTTACTTTTTCTTTAGATTTCTATTTTTTTTTTTTGGTTCTATTATAAAAGTTTTGATGATTTTTAACTTTATCCTTCAATCCAAGTTTATGGTGTAATGTTTTTCTATATAATTTGGTTATGTTTTTTGTTTTTTTGTTATTTTTTTCAATTTAACCCTTCAATCAAAAATTTGTTCTCTCTAATTTATTTATTATTTTAATTCTCTTTATTTTATTTTATATTTTATATTTTAGATCCTTTTATATAATTGATTTGTTATTTTTAATTTCATCATTTAGTATTTAATTTGTTGAGAATTGAACTTTATAATTTTTTCATATATGATGAATGATTCAAGTTATGGATTTAAGAAGTTAATGGAATCAACTTCTTTTTTTTTTTCATCGTTCAATATTATTTTTTTTAAAAAATAATTTCATGATTTTTTTAAAAAATATTTTATAAAATTATTTTAATTTTATAATCTAGACTATAAATTCTACCTATTAACTCGAGTTAACTAACTTTTTATTTGAAAATCATAATCTTTTGGTTTATAAGGACCTTGAGCAATCGTTACTAACATTCTTTTCCATAAGCATGCAAATGGTATAAACAAACCAAAATTCGCACCTTTTTTTTTTTGGTTATGATGTGGAAGGATGCATAATTTGTCTTTTCAACTTACGTCACCCGCATTTTATGGACGGTTGTCCAAATGATCAGCACTTGATTTAATTTCAATGCTTTTTATCTAAAAAATTAATCTGTAATGTGTTTGGTTGCATAGTAAGTGTAAGACAAAAAAATAAAGATAAGTTCCATATTTTGAAACTTCTGTATTTTGTCTGCATAAATCATACTTTTCCAAATAATTGCAAATCAAAACCAGTGAACACAGGCATAAGGTTTTGTTACATCTTTGCACTCTTTACTGGATGACATTCTCAAAATTGTGTCAAAATTCAAGGAAATATGAATTCATTACCTGCAACATCATACGGTTTCTGTACATAAATCCTAAACTTGACGAACACAAAATATATAACTTGTCTGAGATGGCTTCTCAAATACATCAAGTAATTGAAATTTCCTTATTATAAACCTCACTGAACATGATTGCAGAAACGACTCTAGGGAATTGACACCACTACGACTAATAATCTCACACTCTACAAATAACAATAAAAACGGCTCATACCATATTTGCATCGATAAACTACGTAGCAGTCAATCAACTCACCACATAACCAATGCACAGGACTCAACTTAAAGGTCATATGTGGAACGGGAATGATCTGTAGCAGATTGTGCACCAGATCCGAGATTTGAGTTTTGTGATGTGAACAAATTTGGGTATGAGAAGTATGGCTCATCATCCATTGAAGGCAATCTCTGTGGCTGGTGACTAACAGACCCTTGCTCAACAACATGATCACTACGAGGAGAATCATAATACACTTCAAGTTTCTCAAAGGAAGGAATATCCAACAACTCTGATGCCTGGTGGTCTTTATGAGGTCGATGGGAGTCTACATTGTTCGGAACACTACCTGGGTCACCAAAAGATTGTTGGTGAACAAAGTGTGGCCTTTCAGTAGAGGCTGAATGATCAGAAGTATCCACAAAAAACGGGTTATCATCCTCAGGGAACTTCTCACTGTTTTTCTTGGTTAGCTCACTGATCCTTGCCTGTGCAAGAGTTGCTGCTGAGCGAGCCGCTGCTGCCGCACGCTCAGCAGACTCGGCAGCAGCATGTGCTGCAGCTAAAACATCCTGAAGATCCACATTAGCCTCGGTTCTGGTCCTCATTACAGAGGGTGGTGAAGTGCTCGGTATTGCTGCATGTTTAGCAGTCTCCACAGTGCCCTGCACAGCAGCTGAAACACTCTGCAAATCCAAATTGGCCTCACTTTCGGTCCTCGATGCAGAGGGTGGCGAAGTGCTTGGTATTGCTGAAAACGATTCAGAAGATAGTGAAGGGGGACAAATGAAAGGAAGAAACTGTTTTTCTTCCCTGTCACTGACTGCAGTGCTTGAAATTTCATCCCTGGTAGCCACTGACTTATTTTCAATCACATCACCCTGTTCAAAATGAGGTTCTTGTGATAGATCTTTGTGAGTCACGGAGTGATTTGATGACTCATGATCAATGTCAGGGTGTAGAGCAGCTTGTGCAGGTGGAGCTATTTCTGGTGCCAAGGCAGAATTTGCACTTAGCCAAGGTGAGACCTTAGGAACTTCAGGAAAATCTAATGGGTCGAAATCTGTATCGGAATTAGGCTGCTCATGCTCAGCATGATCTGGAGAATTCAGCACTTCATCATGCTTCTCTTTTGGAAGAGGCAACATACTGATATGTGTTGGACCAGCAACGGGTGTTGGATCAGTGATATGTGTTGGACCATTCTGACAAGGAGAGAACACACATAAGACATGGAAAGATAACAAGAATCAAGGCAGTTGCACCAAACTACTTACCAACAAGTCTTCGTGCTTTTTTAAGAGCTCAGTTTCAGATGCAGCTGGGTCCCAGTCCAACTCATGCTCTTCAGCAATTTCCTTCAGAAGCTTCAGTTTTTTTTCAGGTGAAGGTGCCCGAACTGATAAGAGTTCTATTAACTGCAGGATTTCAATTTATAGGAAAAATGTCAGAAGAAAAGAGGCATAAGCAGAAGGAACTTGTTGCGAGAAATAAATTAAGGCATAAGATAGAAATCCCAAAAACCTGACGATTGACACCACAAGATGGCATAAGCTCAGTTGCAGCAGCTACAAATTCCTTTCCATATTTGGAAGCAAATAGGATTTGAACCTGCTGTAGCTCAGGTAGATCCGCACATCTTGGAGCCGCAAAACAAACACTGGATATTGCTTCTTTCAAGTCTAGAGGACATTCCCTGAAAAAGGAAAAAATGACATTTGAAAAATACAACCTAAGAAAATGAGTGGAGTTCTTACTCCAAGTACCTACGGAGATTCTTCAACACATTTCACATAGGTATAAATTTATTACATGCTCGATTAAGCAAATAAAATAGCAGAGCGACACACAGATGTTGAAATTCATGAAATTGTATAACCATAAAGAAATATTGACAGGATAGGAAACATAAACAAATTGATTCCCCAGCTTCATTGGAACTCCTACATGAAGACGATAACTGGTCAGATCAGATCCAACTTGGGGATTTATAAGAGGCACTTAGTAACTATACTGTCTGCAAACCTATCATAGTATTGACTGATTTTAAGATATCCCACGACCATGATGCCTCTGCCAATTCACAATTAACATTTCATAGCAACTATAAGATAACAGTCATCAATGAACCTCCTAATTTTTTATCTTGCAGGTTTGACCTGATTCTCACTTTTAAGAGTTCACAATCTTAATCTTAAACAATTATGTCAAATGCCACATTTAGACAACGGTCTGGAGTTTCTAAGGTAAAGAAAAAATATAAAAGATCATTGACTGGCACTGCTATAGCCAAAACAAGTCGAGAAAGTAATCACGATTTCTTCCTAGACCAAGAAATGGCAACTCTCCAGAGTTAGAGCCGGGCAGCCTAGAGGAGTAAAAAAACATCCATCATTATGATGTAGTATGTTAAAACTTAAGAAAGGTTAAAACATTAAAAACCATCCCAAGTTTGTGCTTCTCTAGTCTTTTTGCATGTATAGATATGAATATCAGTAGTTTGTTCAATGACTAGCTCTTCCACCTTCCATTTCCTCAGCCTTTTGGTTCTCTGGTTTTCAGGGAAGGTCCGCAGTTTTTTTTTTAAGCCTGCTACTTCAAGAAAACACAAGCAATAATACCTACGAAACTTTCATAGCTATGATGCACTGTTAACAAACCTATAAAATTCATGTGCAGATGGAGATATCTCTAGTTCAGCACATCAAATATTAACGAAAACAAACCATCTAAATTTATCCCTGTTAGTTTCCAGTCACTAATTGCAAAAGGCGCCATAAAAAAGACAAGAATCCAAAGGGAAAGTGAATTAACAAACCAGGAGAAATAAACATGGTGCAAGACAGATAATGTAATGCGAGGAATAACCTTTGTGTTTCAATAATCGGGAGGCGCACAGAAATAAGCTCACAGAATAATTCAATGATCTCTTGAGCAGCCATCATATTCTCCTCTCTTATTATGTGTTCTACCTGAAATGGAAATATCAACAACACCGTAACATCATTCCTTCTGCAGGTACCTTAAAAAGACTAAGAACAGCAAAGCTAGTTCACACTATAAAAGATGATATTAATAAGAAAGTAGCAAACCCGGATGCGAGCGGTAGCTTCTTGACCAGTTTCAAGAAGCTTAGCAATGTCTCGACGCATATGCTTCATCTGAATCTCTCTCCTGTTCCTCAACAACTTTATCCGAGGTATCGTCAACTTCAACAGGGTTTTACTGTATACAAGCAAAACAAGTTGAAAAAACAACAATCCTCATCAAAACTTCAAACCCCAAAAACAGTAAGTAATCATAGCATTTAATCAAAACAACTCAAAAAAAAGTAAGAACACTCCAAATTCTCGATGAATTCTATTCACTTTCGAATAAACAAAATACCTACAGCACAAGAGACAAATACCCAAATCCTTAATTGATAACTTTTTTTTTTTTTTTTGCTAATAACCAGTAAAATATGAAAAAAGAAGAGTTTTGAGCAGTCCATATTTCTTTAATTTATCCAAAGAACAACAAATTCAAAATAGATTGTACATTGAATTTCATCAAGGTTAGATTTTGAATTTTCTTATTACTAATATCGTCATTTTCTCAGAAACCAAACAAAATCCAAATCCAAAAAAGAGAAAAACAAAATAGAGGAAGATAAAAATCAATTACCATTTAGCGGCTTTAAAGCCTTTGTTGAAGAAGGAATCGATCATCGACATGATTTCTTATTTTGAATAAGAATAACAGAGATCAGATCAATAATTATAACTGTAGAGAGATTGTTTCTGTTAGATAATATAGCAAAAGAAGAAATGAAATCTTGAATTTCAAAAAGAAGAAAAGGTAGGGGATAAGGAATTATCAAACAATTAACAAAATACCTGCTCCACGAGAGAGAGAGAAGACAGCTAGTTTAATTATTATTATATATATACACAAATGAGTTCTGTCGTTTTTTATTTAGTTTTTGCTTAAGACGTAAGATTTCTGTGATTCTATTTTTATTTATTTTTTTGATAAAACATATTTTTAAAACACATTAAAAACAGATGCTGTAACCTTTCCAAACAACCCCTTAATTATTGCCGGATATTATCAAACGTTTCGCCCTTGTTTGGTATTGTGTTTTAAAAGGGTTGGGTAAAATTTAATTTTTTTTACAGTTAGTTTTTTATTTTTTTATATTGATGTATTAATATAAAAATAATGAAAAATAAAAAAATATATATTAATTTATATATTTTATATTTTCAAATAAAAAATATTTAAAAAACAGATATCAAATATCCTCTTCATGTGGGACCAAACACGGCTTTATGTGCTTCCGGCGAAGGTGCCTCGTCGGTCATTATGTATCTAAGCCCTAATTCAGTGGGCCATGCAATGACTTTAGGACATAAAATACAGTACATGATAATCATAAGCCTTTGAACATTTTCGATTTTTAGCTTTAATCAATTGACAAGCTCATTTAATAATATTATTATACTTATGAACAATCCATTTGAATTTTGTTAATGTATATGTTAAATTATGATATGAACACCATAATCTTATATATATATATATATGCTGCCATTAGGAATATCTAATATGATTTCTGTTTTATTTTTTAATTTTACAGATTATAAGATTTATTTAGAATGACATCAAACTCTGAAATCAATTCTAACGAACTCATTTAGAAGTAAGGGGTTTGATTTCAAGATTCTTGAGAAATGTAAGAGAAAACATTTTAAAAAAATAAATATTTATTGTTCTGTAATTTTATTCTTTTAAATGGCTATAGTTTTTAATTAGAAATGGTTTAGAGCACCTCATTATGCTAATGACATATGATATGAACACCATAATCTTATATATATGTGTGTGTGTGTGCTGCCATAAGGAATATGTAATATGAGTTCTGTTTTGTTTTTTAATTTTACAGATTATGATATTTATTTAGAATGACATTAAACTCTGAAATCAATTCTAACGAACTCATTTAAAAGTAAGGGGTTTGATTTCAAGATTCTTGAGAAATGTAAGAGAAAACATTTAAAAAAAAAAATATTTATTGTCATATAATTTTATTTTTTTAAATGGCTATAGTTTTTAATTATAAATGGTTTTGAGCACCTCATTATGCTAATGACAGTGTAAATTTTTATTTTTAAAATTAAAATTACAAGTAATAAGGATCGTATTTTCTTCTTTTTGTATGGTAATTTATTTCTAATATAATGAAGATTTACAATTATAATAATAATATATATCTGAAATATTTATTGGTTGTAAAAGATTATCATAGAACTTATTGGTAAATTAATTGCTTTTCAAAATTGAAATTATATTACCTTTTACTTGACGTTTTGTAAAGTCCTAAGATTTCACTACCATCACGTGCATGAGCCATGCAAACTGGAATTATTTCTTACAATAAATGTGTCTATATATAATTACAAAGGGAAAATAACCCTAGTTATATTCAAGTGTAGTGGAGTACATGCCAGGATTACATGTTATTTTAATCAGTAAAACTTAACCTCAAAATTCCCGCAACTCCCTTTTAATTAATATAAAAGAGTGTTTTTGGGATTATATTCAACCATGTTTTTTTTAAATAATTTCCTTTTGTTTTGAAATTATTTTATTACATTAATATCAAAAATAAATATTTAAAAATATAAAAATATATTATTTTAATATATTTTAAAATAAAAACACTTTAAAATATAAATTACTGAGTTAATAAACCTTAAAATAGGAATAAGTTAGCGCGATAAATCACTGACAACATAGACTACTTGTCAGTCCTCCCTGCCGGACATTAGACGTTTCACCCACATGGTGGAGAGATTGGACATTCCAAAACTGAACCATTGAAGAAGAAGGAAAGCACCTACAAACCCAAATCCAAGGATTGACATCCAATTTATTAATAAGAACACCAATCCTTTCGTAGTTTCGTTGAATGACTTCAAAAGGATGGACGTCATTCAAGGACTTTGGTGTTATGGGCGAGCAAATTAACCAATTATTCAGAAATATGGATAAAAACCAACTTGAAACAATTGAACCAAATTATTATCTGAATTTATTGGGTAATTTCAATTATAAATTTTTAAAGAAAATTTGGTTGAATTTGGTTTTAGATTTTAGAAACTAAAAAGACCAACCTAATCTAAACCAAACTAAATTAAAAAAAAAACTTATTATAAACTAAATACCTATTAAATCAAAATCTATCAAAATAGCCCAACTAAAAGCTACTTAATTCAAAGTGAACTTTCTCATTTTAGCAAATATAAAACCAATCTGAGTTCTTCTTTCGTTCAATTTGATTTATAATTAAAATAAATGATTGAGTTTGAAATATTTTTTTTTATTCAAATCAAACAGAAACCTTTTAGTAATAACAAGATAGCAAGCCTGTACTCTGTTACGAGTTTATAAAATAAATATATTTAATAGTATTATAATTATAAATTAGCGCTAAATAAGTAATAGAAACTTAAATTATCATAAAGCCAATATTTTATAAAAAAAAAAAAAATTATGTTGCTAATAAAAAATCTAGAGACTAAACAAAATGATTTGTAACAATTTACAGTATTTTGTAAGGAAATATATAGTGCTTTCACTATGTAATTTAGCTTTTCTGTTAATAAAAAGCAAAAAAATTATAAAGCTAAATTCTCTAACAACTTAATATTAGAAAAAATTGATAAAGATAATTTTGGAAGGAAAACAAATTATGAGGAAAACTATAGCATTTTTTCCAATATAATCGACAAAGATAATTTTAGAAAAAATTATAAAAAAATCATTTAGAGAAATACGGTAGCAATTTATAGTGTTTTGCAAGAAAAATAACAATACTTTTTCCATATGATTTAGTTTTATTGTAATTATAATTTTTAATCAACTCAATATTCTAAAAAAATTCTATAAAGATAATTTTAGAAAAAAATTATGTGGGAAAACACTACAACAATTCACAATGTTTTTTTAAAAAATTATAAAGCTAAATTCTCAATCAGCTCAATATTAAAAAACAAATTGACAAAGATAATTTTTTAAAAAATAAAATTAAAAAACATAAAAAAAGGACAAAAAAACCATATTAAAAACACTATAGCAATTCATAGTGTTTTGTGATGAAAGCTAAAGTGCTTCTCCATATGATTTAACCTTATTTGTAATGATTTATAATTGTAATTTTCAATTAGCTTAATATTAAAAAATATAATTAAAAAAGATAATTTAAAAAAAAATTATAAAAAAACTATATTGAAAGACACTGTAGTAGTCCACATTGTTTTGTGAGGAAAACTACAATACTTTCCTCACATGATTAAATTTTATTAAAAAGTTAAATTATAATCAGTTCAATATTAAAAAAATAACACCAACAAAGATGATTTTAGAAAAAGATATTAAAAAAAACATAAAAAGAAACTGGAAAAAAAACATGTAAGAAAAAACTGTATCAATCCATAGTTTTTTGCAAGAAAGTTACTGTTTTTTTCCATATGATATAGTATTACTTATATTTATTTGTAATTATAATTCTTAAACAACATAATATTTAAAAAAATTTAAAAAGACAATTTTAGAGAAAACATAAAAAAAACTACGTGGAAAAAAAATTATAGCAATCCACAATACTTCCATCACATATTGTAAATGTAATTCTTAATCAACTCAATATTAAAAAATAAAATAAAAAATAATTTTAGAGAAAATCATAAAAAGAAAACATGTGGAGAAACACTATAACAATCAATAATATTTTTTTAAAAAATTACAAAACTAATTCTGAATCAACTAAATATTAAAAAAATAAAATTGATAAATATAATTTTAAAAAATAAAAAATAAAATAGAAAAACCATGTAGAAAAATATTGTAGCAATTTACAGTATTTAAAAAAAATTACAAAGCAAAATTTTTAACCACCTCAATATTAAAAAATAAAATTGACAAAGATAATTTTAGATAAAAAGTATAAAAAAATAAAAAAGAGTAAAAATAAAAAGTTATGCACTATAAATTATTATTTTAATCCATAATTCATAGTGCATTGGATATAAATGAGTAATAAATTTTTCACATTTTTTAACTTATTTCTTAATATTTCTTTATATGGTAGTTATAGATGGTTGTTGTACTAATTTTAATAATAATAAAATGATAGTTACTTTAATAATAAGATGATAATGATAGCGATAGTTAATATAAAAATGAGATAATAATAATAATAATAATAATTATAGTGATAATAATATTATAAAGTTACAAGAAAATAATAATTATATTAATAAAAAAAATTATTATTATTATTAATGATGATATTCATCCGGAAGATAAAAGTTATGGGATTATAGGACAAAAGTCACATTAATAACTAAACAATAGTTCTATTTTAATTGATATAGAATCTTGGGTTGAAACCAAATTGAGTTAAAAAAAATATAAGAAAAGCTATGATCTAGTGTGACATGACAGATTTAATAAATTGACCCGATAAAACTTGATTGTAATTTATTAACTTTTATTTTTAATAAAATTGATGTTTTTTTTTATTTTTTTTAAATAAAAATTAATTAGGAATGATTTGATCAAAACTCAAAATCTGAAGCTTAGATGAGTTGGGGTTTAAAAACTATAG
Organism: Populus euphratica; assembly: GCF_000495115.2. Taxonomy (NCBI): domain Eukaryota; kingdom Viridiplantae; phylum Streptophyta; class Magnoliopsida; order Malpighiales; family Salicaceae; genus Populus; species Populus euphratica. Next base: position 654,814 of record NW_011499921.1, on the reverse strand, counting down.
TTTTCGCTTTTATTCTCACCTTCACGGCACAGAACTCATCTGGCCTATATGTTTTCTTTGCATTTTAAAGGGTTTAAATTTTAGGTTTTGGGCCACTATTTTCAAGTCAAAAGTGGAGTGAGGGAGACAGGATTTTCTTGTGGATATTTCTTGCTAATGCATTCTGGGTCTGGGAGCTGTCAAAGAGAGGGAAAAAAGCGAGTGAAAGTCTTGAGATTTTTTAAGGTCTATTTTTGTTTTAAAGTGTTTGGTTGATGAGAAATTTTAAAAACAAAATGACAGCCACCTTGCTATTTTAGAACCAGTGTGAGAAACCAAAGAGAAGAGAAGGGAGACTAGAGAGAGAGAAGAAGAAAGAAAAGACTACCAAAACGATACCGTTACTTGTTCGTCGACACACGACGCCTCCTGTAAAAACCCTCCTCGGACCGCTTCCAACCCCTCCAACAATGATGGTATTCTGATAATGAAGGAATTTATAGTTTTTTTTTATAGCATACAATCACAAATTCTCTTTTGAAATTTTGAATAAGAACAATTTATAGTTTATAGTTTTTTTTAAAAAATTATTTTTTGAAACAAATAACCTCAAAAACTTCTACAATGCCGAACACATACTATAAAACATTAAAGATTCAGGGTTTTTTGGCATTGCAATTGAATTATTATTTTCTTATTTATTGTGTTTTTTGATATTTTTAATATACTAATATTAAAAACAAATTTAAACATAAAAAAATATTATTTTAATTTATTTTTTCTAACAATATGCATTTAAAGCTAGGTATTCAAATTTAAATTATAGTTATAAGATCCAACCATAATTAATTCACAAATAAGTAGATTAATCCATTTTTTTATTGTTTAAGTTTTTAATTAAAAAAACTAAAAAAATATCGTTTTTAGTTAAAAAAATCATATTAAAAATAAACTCAACATAGATAAATCACTAAATTGACCGTCTATTTTCATAAATACGACTCAAATCCTCTGCTCAAAACATCAAAAAATACCCTCCAATTATTAAAAAAAAAAAAAACATAAAAAGACAGAGAGACATTGAAATACAAGTCCACATAGCAACTCTATTCCAAAATCCATGCCACAACAATTAAATCCAACCCCCTCCCCACATAATTTACCACAAAAGAATCAAAACCAAAAAAAGAGTCCAAAAATTAAGCAGCAAGTTCAATATCACTTAAATCAAGCTGAGCAGCAATCTCCTCCAACTGTTTCTTCACACTCATATCAATCAACTTGGACCCTGAATTTCCATACCTTACAGTAAACCCAGCAACCAAACTGGGGTCAATCACTGGCTTAACCCTTACATTCTTAGCTCCTGTCAGTTTCTGCACTTGTTTTGCTATCTGTGCCAAATGTTGCGACTCCAAAGGCACCACTGAACTCACCACAGCAAGCTCTGTATCCGTCAACCTATTGTAAACCATCTCAAATTCTTTCACTATATCTTTAACCAAATCAATCCTCTTTGCATCTATAAGTATATTAATGAAGTTTACTGTATGGGGTTGGAGAGATGAGGACTTGGCAAACTCATCAACCATTTGTCGTTTCTTTTCTGTGTCTACTGTCGGGTTAGCAAAGAAGCCATAGACTGCTGTGTCTGAAAAGAGTTTCTCTACTTTGCCCATGTCAGACGAGGTAGCATCTAATGTGTTGTTGGATTTTGCCACGTCAGCTAGCGCTGCAGCGTAACTTCCTGCTGCTGTTGCTGACATTTTGGTCCCCAAGGCCGAGCCGCCACGGAGGCGGAGGGTGGTTGTGGTGGAGAGGTTGAGGGAAGGCAAAGTGGCGGAGAAGGAGAGGCTGAGAGGTTTCGGGGAGGTGAAGTTTGTTGGCAGCCTGGCTGATGGTGGGATTTTGGATTGGAGTGAAACGGTGGCATTTTGGAGTGCTGATGCCATGTTAACAGTAGCGGAGAGATAGAGGAGAAGGGCGGAGATTGTTTTGATTGGTGAAGTGTTTTTTTGGAGAGAATGGCGGGGTTTGAGAGAGGAATGGAGGGTGGTCGAAGCAGCGGGGGTTATCTTCTTCGGTAGAGAATAAGCCACTTATCTGCGTACACAGAGGATAATGGAGTTTGACGTGTGGATCACGCTGATGGGCTAATAGAGATTGAGTGACCTATTTATTTTTTGTGGCGTGACTTTAATAATAATAATAACGTGTCACTTGTGGATTATGGAATATATATATATATATAAAGAGATGTCTATATGAGAAATTTTAATGAGATTAATTAAATTTAAATATATTATTTTAATAAAAAATCAATAATAATTTTTTATCATCTAAATTCGTAGATGTTTTGAACTAACTTGTATTAAATTTTTAGATTTATCTCTTTAATTTGATTAAAATGGCTATTTTTCTACAAATTTTGGATTTGAATTTTTGTTTATATTCATAATACATATTTGTTTGGGATTTTCAAGCTCTAAATATGAGAGAAAATCTATAATTTTGGCATTTATATTCCAAAAAAGCCATGGAATATTTCTTCTTTTTCAAGATTAAATAAAAAACAAGGCGAAAATTAGACATCACTCCAAAGATTAAAGAGCTAACCACACACGTGTGAAAATCAAGGGAAAAAAAACAGAAACACATGATTGCTGTAGTTGCACGCGCCATTTCAATGAGCACCTGCAGTTACATATACAAGAGCAAAACCCTAGCTAAAACCTCTCATTCTTCTCCTCCCTAGCAAACGCCAAGGCATCGCCATACTTCTCCTCCCTAGCAAACGCCAAGGCATCGATCATTTCACGACGACGACGGAAATTGAAATAAATAATTAAAAAAGGCGAAAAATGAACGGGGCAAATCGATCATTTCACGACGACGACGAAGACGATCAAGGCGAAGTTTTCCTTGATGATTCCGATATCATCCATGAAGTCACCGTCGATGAAGAAGGTATTTATTAAATTATCATTATTTTATTAATCAAGTTATTGTTGTTTTATATTGGATTGATAAATAATTCACGAACTTGTAGACCTTCCTGACGCGGATGACGACGACACGGATGATTCTCTGCACATATTTACCGGTCATACCAGTGGGTTTTTTTTTTTCCCTTTGAAGTCTCCATCTCTTTTTATAATGAAATTAATTAATTTTCAAAATAAAAAAGAATCCCAATTCTATTATTTGGATTTAGAGAAGTATACGAATTAAATGAAACTAAAAACGAAAAAAGTAATTAATTCCTTTTTGTAATCAACTAAACGATTATGAAAGAATAGCTAAAAATGTATTTATTTGGTTTTAATTTGTTGGATTAAGGTAAGTAATGAAGTATTGTTGTTTCTCTTTTTTTTTCTTTTTCTTTTTTTAAATGTAGGTGAACTCTATACAGTTGCCTGCAGTCCAGCAGACCCTTTGCTAGTGGCGACTGGTGGAGGAGATGACAGAGGGTTTCTTTGGAAGATTGGTCTTGGAGATTGGGCTTCTGAGCTCAAAGGTTTGATCTTTGTAGCCGTTGGAATCTTTTCTATTTAGTAACTGCTCCATTCGTGGATTTTTTTTTTTTGTTATTAGTTGATTTCTTCTTATTGTTTGCTCTTTGTAGCATGCTTGAGTAACCTCCTTTTTTTAATTAATGATGATCTCTAATTCATTTAAAAAAAAGGGCTTTAAGATTTTTGTACTTTTTGTTGGTCTTGATACGTGCTATAGTGCCTGTCAATGAAGCGAGGTTTTCTGTGGTTTCTATATGAGGACGATTTTGATATCGTGTCCTAAGTTAACGTTTTAGAATTTTTTTGACAGGTCATAAGGAATCTGTGTCTAGTTTAACATTTAGTAGTGATGGACAGTTGCTTGCATCTGGAGGGTTTGATGGGATTGTTCAAATTTGGGATGCTTCGTCGGGAAACCTTAAATGTGCACTTGAAGGTCCTGATGAGGGCATTGAGGTGAATGTGCTTACTGAATTTACTTGCACTGATTTATTCTGTTTCATGTCTGAGTCTGGGTATCAACTTTGTGGTTTCTCAGTGGGTCAGATGGCATCCAAAAGGGCATCTGGTGTTGGCTGGTTCCGAGGATAAAACTGTTTGGATGTGGAATGCTGACAAAGTTGCCTATCTTAATTCATTTACAGGACATGAAGCAAGTGTTACCTGTGGTGATTTTACTCCTGATGGTATTAAACTACTCCTTATCTTGTTTTTTTTTCTCTGAAGACCTTTAGATTTAGCTCGCATTGGATCTGTTTCTTTCATATTTCTTTCATCCTTTTTCTCCCTATCTGCCTGCTTCAGGTAAAACAATCTGTACGGGTTCTGATGATGCATCCCTGAGGATATGGAATCCTAAAAGTGGTGAAAACATACATGTTGTGAAAGGTATTCATTTAAAATTCATTTTGTCATTATCTAAAGCTAAATCCTGCTCTATTTCATGTTTTGAAAAGGTTATTTATCTGGTCATTACATAAATATAGTTGGTTTTGAAGGGATCAATAAAGGAGATGTTCAAATTCAACCTTACCTTAAAAATAACTACATAAAAATTAAAGGAGCTTGGTTTGGTTGTTTGGCATTGCTGACAACTCTGCTCTTCAGGTCATCCATATCACACTGATGGACTGACGTGCTTGGCATTGAGCTCAGATTCTAATCTTGCTATTACTGGTTCTAAGGACAACTCTGTCCACATTGTGAACATTACTACTGGCAGGGTTTGTTTTCTTCTTGCACTCCATAATGTTGTGGTTTATTTTAGTTATCTCAATTTTAGCTAGATAACTTGGTTGTGTCCTATTTAACTGTTGTATCTGTGCCGTCAGTGCTTTTGGTTCTTTTACATGTTGTGCATTGGCATGCTCCTTTTAAGCCTTTTTTCTGGGTCTTTATTGAGGTATCTGGAAAGCCTTCTGCGTTATAGTGGGAGGAATGATAGAAAACATAATCTCCAATAAAACTTAAAGATGGATTTAATATTCAAACTCCACTTCAGCAACTACCAAAACACCAGCAAGCTTTAGCATGGTGGGTTTTATGTTTTAGCATTTAAGGATTCTTTATTCTGTCATATGAAATTCAGCATGTTGGATTAAAATTAAGTTATCGAATGAATGAAGAAGCAGTAGTTATCCAATCTTTGATGAAAGGGCCGACATCCTTAAAAGTTGTCTTTTGCACTGGAGAGGTTAATGTCTGGAAGCTGAATGCTAGTGCAAGTTCCCAGAAATTCATCTGTTCTTAGAAGATCTTGCCTTGGGTCTTTTTATTGAGATTCTTTCAAGTTTGAAGCAATTAAGCAAGTTGTGTGGTTACTATGTGCTCAAGTTCTATTCTTCTTTAGATTTGTTGGAAAGGTCTGAATAATGCTAAGGTGTGGGGTTGAATACAGCTAAAATCTTGGTTTAAATCTTCATTCTGCTATGGCACTATTGAATTGTGGGTTGTGGTGTTTCTATCAGCATTTGGATGGATTTTCAATTTCTATCCTCTTTTTATGCTGTCATAATCTGGGACATTTTCTGTTGCATTTTTTTTTATGTTTTCTTGTAATGTTTAGATATACCTGCCAATGCAATTGCTTTCCACATGTTTGCTTATGTGATTTGTTCATACTGGTAGCCTCTTTAATAGACTTTTTCCGTGTAACAGGTGGTTAGTTCTCTAGTTTCTCACTCGGATTCCGTTGAATGTGTCGGGCTTGCACCAAGGTAGAAACAATCTTTCTCAATGCCTGTTTAGAAGTATGGTAAATGTTACTTTTCAAAATACTTTTTGCTTAAAAATGTATCAAAATATTATTTTTTTTTATTTTTTAAAACTTACTTTTGATATCAGCACATCAAAACGATAAAAAAATACAAAAAAAAAATTAATTTGAAGCTAGAAAAAAATATTACAATTTTTTCGGAAATGGCATTGTGGCTGCAATACCGAACAAGTTCTTAGTGTCTCCGTCTGTCTCACTCTCTCTTTCTTTGTGGGTGTGACAACAGGAAATTATGTGGTAGGAACTAGGAGAAATCGTACATACTTTAATGATAACAAAAACAATTATTTAGTGAAACTAGGAAGTACATACTCAGAGATTAGCTAGGCTTTGGTGCATTTGAAAAAAAGTTGATTGTATGTTGCCAGGCTTTCAACAAGAGAATAATATTTGCCTTGGTGACAAACTTATACAAGTAATAGTCTCTGTTTTTATCAGGAAGATTATCTTCAAATTGAGACGCTCCTGCTTTTTCTTGAAGTTTCCGGATTTGGACTGGCCATTGTTTATAAGTTGTGTTTTGCATATTTAAGAGTCAACTTCTGATAATCTTAAAGTTCTCCCATCATAAAAGAAAGCAGGCGGGGGGGATAAAAAAGAAAGTCAAATTCTGTGAAATCTTGTGTAACCTAGTTTAACACTTTTGTATTGTATACCATGTGCATGGCAGCTTCCCCTGGGCTGCTACGGGAGGCTTGGATCAGAAGCTTATCATCTGGGACCTGCAGCATTCTTTGCCCCGTGCCTCATGTGAACACAAGGTCCGTTTGAGTTTTGTTTTTGTTTCATTTTAGTATCATCCGGCATATCTCAATTGATTGCCAGTTTTAGAAGCCCTCCGAATAAGTCATAATTTCTCAGCTCATAATGATCAAAGTTGCAATTAGCCCTAGAAACATAAAGTTGAGAGAATAAGACGATGAATTAACAAAAGCCAGCACTTCCCGTATGCAGCAGTTGTAATTGATCAAAAGTTTAGTTATCGTCTAATGATGTTTTGGCTTGTTACAATGGCATCAAGATTCCATATCTCACAAATTGAACTTCTGGACAGGATGGAGTTACATGTCTGGCATGGCTCGGTGCATCAAGATACGTGGTTACAGGTTGTGTGGATGGGAAAGTAAGACTGTGGGATAGTCTCTCTGGTGATTGCATAAGAATATTTAGTGGCCACGCTGATGCCATTCAATCCCTGTCTATATCGGCCAATCAAGATTATCTTGTCTCGGGTTCAAGTGATGGAACCGCAAGAGTGTTTGAGATTGCAGAGTTCAAGTAAGCCATAGTAGTATCAATATAAGGCCTTGGATTGTAAAATTGAGAATAATCCTTTTCCAAAATTTTAAATCCTTGCCCCACTCTTACAAGTATTAATGGGAATTCTAGATTTTAATTGTTAGAGCATTCCCAAGAGAGAGAAAATAAAAGAATTTAGTTATGTATCAAATCCTAGTCTCGTTTTTTTTAAAAGAAAAAAAAATAAAAAATAAAAAATGAAAAGTTGAGAAGTCAAAATATGGGTTTTTTAGGGTGTGTTTTTGCTTTTGTGTTTGTTGTAGGGTATAATTCTCGGAGGTTAAACTTTAATCTAAATGCTTGTAGTGTAATTTTTACCCTCCAAAAATAAGGTCTGGGTGTAAAGTTTCACCTTACTAAAACATTATAACCAATTAGCTTAAATTTTAGTAGCCTCCTACCTAACATATCTTTGTAGCTACAATGCCCTTAAAACTACAAATCTTTAAATACAAGTTGAAGAATAAAAAATATATTTTGGAAGAATGCAAAAAACTCTTTTTTTTAAAAAAATATCAAGCCTAAAGTAAAATAAGAAATAAATTTTGAAAAAAAGAGGTTCAATAAATCATGTGACAACAAAATTAAAAAAAAAATAGTTTAAAACTAATATCGACTACAATAGCTAATTAATCACAAGTTACTAAACAATCACCAATGACTACAATAGCTAATTAATCACAAGTTACGTAAACAATCACCAATTTCTTCACTCATGTTTTATATAATTTTTTTTAATCAATTATAAAATTTATTTTTTTATCTATTCATATATCAATTACAATTATTTTTTCTGATTTTAAAAGCATATCTTTTACATCAAATTTATTGGTTTTGGAAATATCTTTCATAAAATTAAAATTTTAATCCTTCATCAAGTTTCTTAAATTTTTCATTACTAACAAAAACCTTTCCTTGACTTCTATTTATCTTTATGGACTTCTTTGATGCTATGATAACGGTTATTTTTTAATATATTTTTTATTTAAAAATATATTAAAATAATATTTTTTTATATTTTTATTATTAATACATTAAAGCAATCTAAAAAAATTAAAATAAAAACTACTTCTTTTCAAAAATACTTGTTCATCTATAAGCAAACACGCAATTACAAAAATAAAGCCAATGATAAACACTTTTCTCAACAATTAAATTCCGTGATGCTTTCATTAGAGATAATTATTTTTTATTCGGTTTGATTTTTTCTTTGAAAAATAACCATATTAAAATTTTATAAAATACAAAAAATAAAACTGAAATCGAACCAAAACTGACTCAAATCAACCGTTTTGGTTCAGTTATTTTATATTAAAAACCAAAACTCAACAAACCGGTTCTAATTTGGTTTAGTTCGATTTCGATTGAGTCATTTTATTTTAAAAACCAAAAACTATATTATCTTTTGGGTTTTTTTTTTACATTTTAGTAGACTTGGTTTCAGTTTAGTTTAGTTTTTTCTTATTTTTTTGATTTTAGACTTATGAAATTGAAACCAAATCTAACCAAACATGATTTTTTAAAAATATTCTAATTAGTTTAATTTGTTTTTTTATAGTTCTGTATTTTTAATTTTTTTAATTTTCTTGATTTAATTGATTATTTAAATGTTTTACTCACTCCTAGCCATAATTTTTAGACCCGGCTAGGTCTAAGGCCTGGATTCTAAATTTTGACTAAGTCATATCGTTCGAGTCAATTTTTTAAAAAAATCAAAATAATATTAATTTAATAAAAAATATCAATAAATTATATCCAGGTTTTTAGCATGAATAATCAAGTTGCCAGGTCAATCCACCTGATCATACTATATTTTTTCTTTTCCTATTTTTGTTTAACCTTACATGGTTTCAATTCTAAACCAACCTACCAGTTCAGGCAAATTTTAAAACTATATTACTTTCTTCCACTGATCTGGAACAAAAAAAAAAAAATCAAATTAGAGAACTTGTCGCTGTTTAATTAACTTGACAATCCATCGGCCAAGGTTATTCTCTGAAAATTAATGGTCTAGATTTAGCCACATCGACAAAGACACTATAAACAAGAGAAACCTTAAATTACCCCGAGCGTATTACCCAAATCTTAATTGACTCTAAAATAAATATTGTTATCAATTAGGTCCAAAAACTCTTAGATGTTTCTCAATTGGATCTTCCTATCAAATGATTTTAGTTTTTATGTTAATTATATTTAAAAAAAGTCATTTTTTCGCATAAAATATCCAAATCAGATGAAAATATTAACAGATTGGGACAGATTGAGAAGTATGAGCCGAATTGAAAAATATCTTTATGTTGGGACTTGAATAAGAGTAAATGTATACATTAAGGACTAAATAAAGAGGTTTCCCCAGTTAATACAGTACCCTGTACCGCCTCTACTTCTCATAAATAGAAGTACGAAAACCCCCAAAGAAAAACCCTAGCCTCCTCTGTGCTTTGCATTCACCAAAAGCAGAGAAAGTCTCCATCTTTGATTGAGAAACCCTAAACCTAAAAATGGTATCCTCTTTCTCTTTCTCCTTAGCAGCGCATAGGATTTAGTTTTGTTTTCTATGAAAGGTTTCACTTTGGTTTTTTGGTTTTGCAGACAGTAGAAGCAGTGAATCCAAAAGCATACCCGCTTGCAGATGCCCAGTTGTCAATAACAATACTTGACCTTGTTCAACAAGCTGCTAACTACAAGCAACTCAAGAAAGGAGCGAATGAAGGTTAGTTTTGTCAAAAGTAGCAGTTAATGTGTTTTTTTTTTGGCTAATATAAAATATGGGGTTTTAATGAAGTTTTGATTTTCAGCTACTAAGACACTTAACAGAGGTATCTCTGAGTTTGTTGTGATGGCTGCTGATACTGAACCACTTGAGATCCTTCTCCATCTTCCTTTGCTTGCTGAAGACAAGGTTATCTTTTCTTTTTACCTTCTGTTGATGGTTTTTTTGTTTGGGTTTCTGTCTTGTTGTGGATTGGTTTGTTGTATTTGTGACAATATTAAGAGAATGTAGTTTTAGGGATTTATGCTTATTTATTTGGTTTTTTGTTTTTGTTTTTTCTGGTTATTGCTTTACAACTGGTTTTGTCACTAATTTAGTTCTGGATGCCTTTGTTGGTTGTATATGACAAGCTCACATATATACTCAGTCTTCAATCATACTGGCTTCAATTCAGTAATCTGAATAAATTTGATTTAGGATGAATGAATTTCATTGGATTGGATTATGGTTTTGTAACCTTTTTTTTAAGACCAAGCTATTCTGCCTTTGAATTTCTTACGCAGGCTTGAAACTCCCAAGTTTAGGTCGAACTTATTTATAGAATTTCACACAACTTTAGTTCTTTTCTGGTTACAAATGATATATAAAGCAAAGAACTAGCTAGTACTTAAGTGGGGGAACATAAACCAACTTATATCACCCCACATTAAGCTAAGACAACTCTAGAATTGTAATGTCTAACTGCAAGTCATATACATAATTTGCTAGCCAGTCTGCTACTGAATTAGCTTCACAAAAAATGTGCTGCATTTGCTAGGAGTCTTATACTGCATAAGAAAGGATCGCTGTTTGTAATAGCATCATCCCTGCCCAAAATCACATGTAACACCATGCTAGGATCCACCTCAAGCATAAGCTGTATAAAACCCAAGTTCCATGCTACGTGAAATCCTTCATAAATACCCTACAATTCTACCTTGAAAGAAGTATGTACATGACTTAGTTCTCTTTGTCACATGATTAAAGTAGAAGTTGACTTCACAGAGCTTGGTTCATTGACTTGTGATAGTAGAGATTGGATTTCAACTCTTTTCTTTTTTCAACTATGAAAGGATGCTTGGGAATTATCCTAGATTACTCTTTATGTCAAAGGCATGAAATTAATGTTGTTTTTTTGCCTATGCTCCTTTTCTAATCATTTTGTAAATGACTTTGTGGAGGCACAGAGTAAACTAATTTATTTTTTTTATTTGAATTGGCAGAATGTGCCCTATGTATTTGTACCTTCAAAGCAAGCACTTGGCCGAGCATGTGGTGTCACAAGGCCTGTTATTGCTTGTTCTGTGACGACAAATGAGGGGAGTCAATTGAAAACCCAAATTCAACAACTCAAGGTATTTTGCTTTCTGTACGTTTCTGGAATTCATGTAGTGTAACCTTGTTGAATTCAGCTCATAATTCTTTTCTCCCCCTTTTAAAATTCAGGATGCCATTGAGAAACTTTTGATCTGAAATAGTACGGAATGCAATTTCGGTGTGATGGGCCTCTTGGACCATTGGTGGTTTGCTACTTTGGAGGCTTTGACTGATGAAGTTGTGCCCTGTTGCCATGAACAAATAATGTTTTTGACTTCTTTAAGGGCCTGTTATCTTGTGTTTTTTTGGCTCTGTGACTTGGGACCAATTATAATGTTCAATATGAGTAGTTTGTTTGTTGTGGTTTAAATATTGTCATGGAGTTTTTTACAGTGAATGGTTTGTGCCATGAAAGCCAAATACTGATATTACGAAATGTGGCGTTTGTCATGTGAGGATTTTTGGTTTGGAAAGTAAAATGTGGTATCCAATTGCGCACCAAAAATGTTCAAACTGAGAGGTAATTCTGATAGAAAGTATTGCTCTGAGAGCTATTAGGGGAACGCTAGTCAGGGTCCATTTGGTTTTCAATATTGATCACAATGGTCAAATGTGTGATGGTTTCAAATCACGCTGAGACATGAATTCGTGTTTGTACATGTTCTGCTTTCTGCATTTCATTTTTTTTAATGAGCTCGTATAGACTGATTGATCCATATTCATGGTCGTATACCATTTTGCTATCTATCTTATACGAAGAGATTAAACAGGAAACTTATCCTTTATTCTTGAAATGCTTTCTTGCAATGTCACGATGAAAATCTCAGATTTACCCCAGTTTTAGCTATCTTAACTAGGTTTGCACCTTGCAAACGTTAACTTTTGAAAACTAGAGATTTTTTTCAATTAAGATATGTTTCCACCTTCTAATGAATACTTTCGTCAAGAAACTCTCATTGAAGAATGGGATTTTATCAAAATTAGACTCTGAATTAAGTAAGTTTCTTCACAGATGCATGATGCCTACATGAATTTGAATGAATAATTCTGACATTGGTTCTGCCTCGAGGTAAATCTTTGAGGACTTCTCTCTCATCCCATTTGTGCCCACCACAAAGCGACTTCAGGTGAAACTCCTAATCACTCAAAGTGATGATCATTCCTTTGCTATTGACGTCTCAATGCTACCTTCAGCTCTACACAATACCTAAGATGAAAGGCACCTCTTTAGCCATGTCCATGGGTATTCATAACTCCTAATCACTCAAAGTGATGATCATTTTGGTGCCCACCACATTGCTATTGACGTCTCAATGCCACCTTCAGCTCTACACAATACCAAAGATGAAAGGCACCTCTTTAGCCATGTCCATGGGTATTCATGGATAGTCTATTATTATTATTATTATTATAAATAAAGCTAAAACATTGTTTCCTCACACAAAAATAGTAATCTATTATGTTTATTTTTTCCTGTTTGATTATTGATTTTTTTTTTAATTTCTAGTCCTTTAATTTTTCTAATAGTTTTTTTTTTATTTCAATCTTATTTAATATTGGATTGATCAAGAAATAGAATTTATAATTTATTTTTCTCTACTTTCTATAAGATTATCAGTATCTTAAATAATTTTTTTAGGTTGATACTCGATTTTAAAAATATCTAATATTATCATAAAATTAAATAAAAATAATTTATAAAAACAATAAATTTATTAAATCTACTAAAGTTTATAACTCAAGTTGTAAGGTGATCAAGGTTAATATAGTTTGACATCATCTTAATATAAAGACAATTATTATTTTAAAGTTTTTTTAAAAAACTATGTCATATTTTTATCATTCATTCAAATTATTTTTGGACCCATTAAATTAAATAATTTATTTTGAATTATTTTTCACGTAATTTAATTTAAAACTTGAGCTAAATAAGGAGCTAAGTTGACAGGTTTTAAGATCAAACTACTTAATTAAATTTAATGATATTGTAAAAAAAAAATCTTTATACTCTTATTGTTTTTTTAAATTAAAAACAAAAAACAATTCAAGTGAAATGCATAAGAAAATGCTAATAGAAACTAAAAAGAAATGGTTAGGTCCTATTTGACAACTTGGGAATTTCTTCTCATGTACTTGATGGCTTAGAGGATGTTTGGATGGGAGGTAACTTGTGCTTTTTCGAGTAAGAAGTATGTTTTTATAATTTTTAGAGGTGTAATTTATTTTTAAAAGATATTGTAGTTTTAATAAAAAAAACCATCAAACCTCCAAGCCAAATACATTGTTAGATATCTTGAGCACCTCTACACAATACCTTCAATTATCTGTAAAAAGTCTATTATAACCTTCTCTTAAATAAAAAACTATAAAACCTTATTTTAGCTAAAGCTAAATAAAATCTTAAAATTACAACAAAGATACTTTCCTAATTTAAAAATCAACCAAACCTTAAAAAACCTTAACAATTACAATATTACAAATAATTAAACAAAAAAATAATGGGATTTGTGTCTTGCAGCAATTCGAACACAAGTTAGTGATTTATGTCTAATGCAGCAAAAGAAATGTCTTGATCATCACCCCATTCAGATTGCATTGCACACTTGCAGTTAATTAGACGGCTTCAGTATATTTGCGCATAATGTGTTCTTATAAGTTGCATTCCTGCTTTAAAGGGATTAAGCAGTCTGTGAGCATCACTTTGAAGATGAGGAAGACCATTTCTTTCGTCGTCGGGGTTCTGCTTGTGCGTGCTTTTGTTTCAGGTCTCCTGCAGCTGCCTCAACACATACTTCAAACTTCAAACATTGAACAATTTAGGTCACTAGGATTTTTCATCTTAGCAAAGCTGACATATGTAGCCATTTTTTCTTTGACAGGTTGCAGAGGGGCTCGGCCATAAAGAGACAGGAAGAGATTTGTCGCGACGAATTTGTGCTGCCCGAACCAGATTTTGCAGTTTTGAAACACGGATGGATCTCTGTGATGCAAAGCAGTACATTACACTTTGATGCAACCTATTGGTGGGTTTCACATAAAAAATAAAAGTTAAAAAAATATATGTTAAAAAAGTAAAAAATAGTAACAGTGAGAATAAGATGATATAATAGTCCAAAAATAATTAAAAATTAGTTGAAGAAGTTCAAAAATTTAAAGATTAAAATTGTACAGTATTTTGTTAACTGATAAGAGTCATGTTGATAAAAAAAATTCAATTTAGGGAAAAAAAAATCTAAAATCAGACATTTATGAACTCAATTATATTTTATTGTAGGTTTAATTGAATTTATTAAGAGTTTGATTGTAAGAAAAATTGATTTTGAAGTCAATTTAAGTTTTAATTTAAAGAAACTAAAGTTTTGGGGGCAAATTATAATTTTTGAGAGTTAATTTAGTCAAATCAGGGGCTTAATTGAATAAAATATTAAAGTTTGATAGCCAATTAAGAACTTAATTGAAAAAATTCAAAACCAATGATCAAAATGAAAAACTTACATAAATAGAGGATCTATAATTAAACAGAATCAGAGGTCAAATTAAAAAAATTAAAAGTTTATTGATTAGTTGAAGGTCAAATTACATAAATCATAAACCAAGAACTAAAGTGAAAAAAAGAGTCAACTTCAGGGCCGCCATTTGATTTTTGACAGGAATACAATTGCATTGATTTTTAAATCAAAATTGCAATTTAGAACTTGGTTGAATAAATTATAAATTGAAGACTGATTAGGACTTTCACATAAGTTTTTACCATCTTTTTCTTTTAAATAAAATGATGTATTTTATTCAAAATGGCGTCGTTTCATACACTATTAATTAAAAAAAGACAAAAGCTCAAAACGGTGCAGTTTTGAATGGCATTGGGGGTCATCTTCTTCCCCTGGATGCAAGAAGCAGGGGAAGAAGATTTTTTCCCCCCCTGTTTGCACCGATTTTCTTCCTCTAAAAAGCATATAAAAAAAGCCGACCAAGGACCCCCACTTGCCCAAAACTTTTCATGTATTGGAAGTGTAGCAGCACAGTGGCCGTCTTGGGGTCTCTCTTCCCTGTTTTTTTGCCTATAAAAATAGAGGAAGAGGGAGCACAAGAAAAAAAAAGGGGCATCAAAGGAAGAGAAGAAAGGGAAAAGATCAAAAGAAAAAAAATAAGAAAAAGCAGAAAAGAGAACAAAAAACAAAGAAGAGAAAGAAAAAAAAAGAGTCGCTGCCAACAACAGCAACCATCAGCGCTACCATCAACTCCGCTAACAACAACAACCAACGCAAGTCAGCCCTTCTCCTTTTCTTCTACTTTGTCCTTGTCATGCCTCCACTGTTCACGTAGCATGTGAACAGTGGAGGGCACTATTCACAAGGGCTAGGAGCCCAACCCACATAGCTCGGTCGAGTTCGACCTAGTCTATGCATTTAAGTAGGATCCAGCCCATTTCAAAATAAAATAAAATAAAAGGAATAGTTTTCAATGTTTTTTATTTCTTTACCTTTTGATTTATGTCTTTTGTTTACTTAATATTAGTTTGAATTTTATGTCGTAAAAATATAAATCTGATATTAAAATACTTGGTTATCGTCAAAACTTTCAAAATACAAAAAAAAATAAAGAAATAAAAAATATTTTTGTGCATACGACCAAGTATCTCAAAGCTAAAAAATCATAGTGTTTTTTATATATCAAAAAATAATATTTTAATATGCATTTTGGCTTTAATAACCAATTTATTATAGTAAAGGACATTGATCAAAATTTCAAAAATAACAAAAATTTTATTTTGTTTGTCTTTTTGAATTCAGGATACAATATTACACGTAATACATATTTTGGATATTAATTTCTTTTTTCAAACACTAGAATGGTTAGGTTATAACCCATTAAGATAAATTTTAATGGTTAGGTTATAACCCATTAAGATAAATTTTTTTTTATTAAAACCAACTTTTATTGAACCTTAGATCAACAATTAGAAAGCATAATAAGACCATAATTTTTTATCAGACAACAAAACAATATAGCTTACTTTAGATAGGTCGTATTTGAGATGCTAATATTTTTCATTTACGCAATTAGTCTTTGTACTCGATCTCTATAATCAGTTAGTGTTCATAGCAATCAAAATACTTAGTGATAAATTCTATTTTATTTTACTATTAAAAAATAAAATTTTCTTATTTTTCACATTTGCTAGATAGGCCTTTATATTTATTTTAAATGGTGAATGATAATCGTGACGCTACACAGTTACAACACACCCTATGGCCATGAATGCCTTGATGGTGTCACCTGTGCTTGTGCTCACCTCTGTTGATCTCATGCCTAATGGAATCAAACTGGTCTCTGTGTGTGCGCTTGGGCACCAACTTAATGCAATGAATGAATAATCACCAGAACCTGTTACTTGTTAGGATTTGTGATGAAAACAAGGGATGAACGTCTCAATCAAGCAAGAGATGTAAGCCAGTTGTTTGATTAAAATGACCACATCACAAGTGAAAAAATTTGCGGATAACATTCTTGATCATGGAAAGCAACTGACACAAATAGGCACAGAAAAATTAGAATAAGAACACCAAGTTTACATAGAAAATCCTTCAACTTAACAACAAATGAGCACCCAAACCTGCATCTGCACTCATCAGCCTACAAAATATTAAATGCACTTTTCATGTTGGCCATTGCCCTCGAATTGCATAGTACAAATTTCCCTAAAGGAAATTGCATTTCCACTAAAATACTAATGCAACGCAAGCATTGAACAAGTAATTGGTAGCAAGATGAAATACCAACTAATCTCCAAATGCGAATGACATCCACAAGTAAACAGATTCAATTTCAGAATATAAAGTGCCACAATGACTGATTAAAGCAGAAGCTTCACATGGCATGGCAGCTTTATGCACAGCTTCCTGTCATCACTAAGCAATTTGGGTTCAAATAAACGTGTAAATTAAGATTGTATGTATAGTCATAATAATATCACCAAAGACCATTAGCTATATTATACAGGAATATGCTGGCAAAATTAAAGCAGATACAGTGAAACGTATATGACAGCAACAGCCAACTCTGTGCACCTACTCAGTAATCAGAAGTCAATATTTTTAGTCATTGAGCAATGAAGCATAGAAATATATGATGCATGGTTTGAGTGGCACAATATGAGCAAACCTCGTGATTTCTAAGTATTCCTTTAAGCCTAATTGCAGTACAAAAAGAAAATTGACCCGTTGAAAATTCAAACTTGAAAAACTGCAGAAATAATGATAATGGGGGAAAACACTGGCATTACTTGATACCCATGTCATTGATTTGATTTGAATATGATTCACTGACATAACTAAAAAAAAAAAAAATATCAAAGAGAAACAGTGCGCCTGAAAAGTACTTCATCTTCATCATCATCGAACTTGTCTTCCTCATCTGACAGAATCTCACACCCTGGTAGTTCTAACTTCCCACCCATACAAAATGATGGGCCAAGACTCTCTGATTCAATATAATCGCCTTCTAACCTCTCCTCAAATCTTTTATCACTACAATTGAGGAACCAATTAAGTGAAGACCTGATTCCCTTGCTTTTCAGCATCTCGTACCTGGGCTTTATTCTAGATTCCAAGCTATAAGTAAAATATTCTGGGAATTCCACGAGCTCCTTCAATGGCCTTCCCATTTCACTCTTGAAAAAGTAATAGCTGTTCTTCATGAGTGGAACTCTCAATGCAAGTAACTGTGGACATTTTATAACCATCGTAGCTACATCCTCAGATGGGATTGCCCGCTCCAAAAGGAACTGAACAGGTTTCATAATCACATTTTGGTTAAGGCTAACAATTTGTGGCATTTTCTCTATCACTCTGGCAAACCTTTCAGGGTCAATCTTCAGTTTCAGGTTAAAGAAGTACTGCTGAGAAGAGAGCTTAGCTTTCAGAGGCAAACCCAGAATTTGTGGATATTGTGCTACAATGGAAGCGAGTTCTTCCCTCCTAATCCCAAAACTAATCAAACAATCCACATTTGGCTTAACAGTCTCTTGAAGATCATATCCAAGTACATATGGCCTTTTCTCCAACATCCGAGCCACTATCTTCTTTGGCAGACCTAAAGAAACCAAGTAATCAACCAACGGCTTAATCATAGTCCCCACTCTCATCCCCAAAAAGTAAGGATATTGCGTTACCATTGGTCCAATATCTCTAGGACTAACACCGATACTAACTAAATATGCCACAGAAGTACTCATTGTCCCTTCAAGCTTAAACCCAAGAAGCTCTGGATACTTCTGCAAAACATATCCAATATCCAGCTTGTCAACATCCAACCCCCGAAGAAACTTAATAACAGGCTGCAACTCAACAACTACACTCGCATGCAACACCTGTGGATAACTCTTAACAAACTCCCCAAGTTTTGACCTACTAATACCAATCTTTTCCAAATAACCCAACACTGGTATAATGTTTTTCCTCACACTACAACCTAACATTAAAGGGTACTCATTAATATCATCAATAGTCAATCCCATTCTCTGCAAGAACTCAACACGCTCCTTCATAACCTCAACAGTTGATGGAAGTTCTAAACTTTCCAATTCATCAGGAATTATCCCTAAACCCTTAAGATAATCACAAATTATAACACGATTAACAAGCTTCTCTTTTTTACCTTGAACTACACCCCAAGTAACTGAAGGCATCTCATATTCATGGAATTTAGAAGCTTGTGTTGAAAATAGGGCATAAAATTGTAAAACCCTGAGAGGGTTTTGTGTGAGAGGGTTTTGGGGACATGGGTTTTGTTGGGTTTTGGATATTAATGCGGGATTTGTGTAAAATGTTTGTGGGGAAATAGGGTATGTGCATAGAGATAGAAACTTTCTTCTTCTAAGCAATGAAAAGCTCATGGTTATTAATAAAATGGAATAGGGTTGTCCTCGAATTGCTTCTTTTGATGATTTTTGTATTGAAACGAGAAGAGTGGGAGGATTACCTCACTGAAGAGAAGTTAAAAGCTTTAAACTTGATTGTTGTTGTTGTGCTGCTGCTGCTGTTCGTACACTGAGAAATGAGGAATTGTGAAAGGAGGAGGAGGAGGATGGGGGAGCCAGTCTGCCAGTGTATTCTGGGCTAAGTGTTTGGATTTTAAGTTTGATGGGCTTTTGGGGAAAGTAAACGACCTGTCGTTTGAGCTTGCTGTCTTGTAAAAGTTTTGAGATGGCATAAAATAATTTGAATTTTAATAATTGCTTGATGTAATAAAACAGGAAAAAACTTGAAATAAAATTATGTGATTGGATAAAAAAATCAAACTTAAATTCTAATGTTGAGAATTAAAAAATAAAACAAAGAGCTTACAACATATTTTATTTTCAAAGCCATCCAACATTTCTAAAATCATTCCTTAAAAACTTTCATTGTAAATCATTTCCTTGTGTTAAGTTTTTTATAAGCTATTTGGTATCAGTTCATTTTAATTGAATTCAATTATAATATTTAATTTAAATTTAATTAATAAATAAGTTTAATTTATATTTTTTTAAAGACAAAATTCAATTTATTTTATTTTCTATATTACCCTTTTTATCGTACTAATTCAAAGTTCTTTAAAAAATGATAAGTAGATAGGTATTTTGAATAAACTTATTTTAACGTTATTTGTGTTTAGAATAACGAAATGATCTGTAGTTTGCTTTTATATAATTTTGAGAAATTAAATTTCATTTAAAATTTAATTATTAACACTCAAAATATTTTTAAACATGAAAAAAGTTTGACTTTGTTGACCTGGGCTAACTTAGCATAATTATTAACTTTTTTTTAAAAAAAAGAGTTTTTATTTTAAAATAATATTATTTTAATAATTTAAAAAATATTTTTTTATCAATCCTTCTTTTTTCCTCGGTGGTTTTTAAAACTATGTCTTAAATTATCATATTTTCTCCACGGTCCTTCCAAGTTAAATAATTTAAAAAACTTTCATTGCTTTGCCTGGCTAGTAATACTAGGTTGGTAGCATGTATTATTTAATAATTTTCCCAATAATTATATATTCAATTTTATAATGTGCAAGTATACATTTCATTCTTGTTTAAATAATAATAATAATGAAATTCCATGCTCAAAATATCTAGAATTTTTAGAAAAAGATGCCATTTATTTGATGAAAAATAAAAATAAATATAAAAAATTCAAGTAATTAAAGCTGAAGTAGCAATAAACAAAATAATAGAAAGAAAAACAACGAATAAAATGGGAGTTTGAATTGAAAAGAGAATTCAGTTCCATTTTAGAATTTCTCTCCAACTTTAATGGTAGAGGAGGAGGAACTAGAAAATCAAGCTTGGGGGATGGGATAATAAAATTGATACTTGTAAATAATATGGTTGTATATGTGTGTATACACTATCAGGTTATTGAGTACTAAGTTTTCATAACTTTGAATAAGAAAACCATGTAAATGAAAATGACATTAATAAATATGACTGAATAATAGTTTTTTAATAACTAATAAATTTTTTATTTGATTACAAAAATAAAAAAATATTTTTTATTAACAAATAAGATTGGAATTGAATAAAAATAAAAACCTAGACCCTATATTATTAGGCATGGAATAATTGGCTGCCCTATCAGTAAGATATTATGCAACTATGAGAGATTAAATCTCATAGAGTTCAATCCTTGTTTTAACCCATCCTTGTTTTAACCCATGAAAAATATGAGCTTGAAGTTTCCTTTGTAATCTTTGAAAAATTTTGGAAATGTCTTTTATATATATAAGATCTAGAAAGAATAGTAAAAATGAATATGATAATAGAAAATTATAAAAAAAAATAAAAAAAGAAAGAGATCTTTGAGATCTTTTTCTTCATATTTGTTTGTTTTGCTGATTTCCATCTCATTTCAATTAATTAATGAAATGATATGTACTTATTTAAAAACTAATTTTAATATAACTCAACAAAAATCAAATCTATTAGCAAGTTATACAAATTTTAAAATAACTTATTTTATTTATAGACAAGTTAGAGTTTTGAAAAATACTAGTTTTTTTTAAAAAAAATTTCTTATAAAAAAGTATCACTTGATAATATCTATCTTTATTATAAGTATCCTTCATCTGATTGATAACAAATAAAATTCAATAATTCAATTTTAATCTAATTAAATATTTTTGAGAAACCAATATAATAACTTTAAATATTAAGGATATATTGAATCAAAATAGTTAATAGCATGACAATATATTTACATCAAACTTTTATCCCAAGCACATGCAATAAAGCCATAAACAATTAAGTAAATTCAATACATGAAATAATTTAATTTATAAAGAGCATTATCAGTGATCATCACTCACCTTACTTCAAGGTAGTTGTGTTACTCGTGTAGGTTTCACATTAAATTTTATTTTATCAGATAAATCATTTTTAATTAATAACACTCTAAAACACATCACACTCAATTGGATGATAACGGTATAGATCGGTAATATGTTATACTGACATTTATAAAAATATATTTAAATTGAAAATGCATTCATTTAATACTTTATTTTTGTGTTTTTAATAATTTTAATATTTTTATATCAAAATAATCTAAAAACATCTAAATTAATTTAAAAGTATTTTGAAAAACATTTTAAAATTAAAACACTTAAAAGTATATCAAAATAATTTAAAAAATCTAATTAAATTAATTCAATACATGAAATATTTCATCGTTTGGGACTCTCTTTTTTTTTAATTGTTTCAAGCCTCCAAAGCTTTTTGTTGCTTACTACAATAATCCTCTCTTTCTAGCCTCCTAAGCTTTATTACACGGGATCAGTTTTACCATGTCAGCACACCCCTGCTATCAGCAGCAGCAAGTCATTCCTCATGCACAGTACTTGTGTGGCTGCAAAGATGGGATACACGGGAACAACAATAAAGAAGGAGACGACAATTATCCATGAAGGCAAGGGAAAAGAGTAAAACAAGTTCATTTAAGCCCCAGGCCTGACCTTCACGTTTATGGCAGGCCTTCACAGTCGCCCTTCACGTCTGTGAATAGGAATAGGAAGAGGAATAGGAACTTCTCTTCTATATATTTTTTTACTGTCACGTGAACTAGCCAATTTAAAGCTAGAATACCAAGGGTATTGTTCACTCACATATAGTAAATGCGCATCAAAGAACACATTCAAATGAACGTTGTGTCATGATTTGCCCATCTAGGTCCATAATTCTTCTCTTTCTGGTCAATCTCTTGTTACTATATCTCAGGAACATAAATGAATGCTGGTCTTCTAGATATGTAGTTTCTGAACCCTTTCGAGGTATTGGTTTTTATTTCATTAATAAATCACTTGCTTGGCTTAATTTGTAGAGAGATTTTGTCATGTTAACTATTTATTGGCCTAATTCATGACATCTATTTTTCTGAATTTCCCTCCCCAGTTTCTTTTTTCCTTCTTTGGGGCCCGTTTGCAATTTATTTGTGGGTGTTTAGGCAAGTACCAATGCAGCAATAGAACATTTTGCATTATAAAAAAAGAAATGGACAGCAATATTAGTTGACTATCCAGACAATGGACAGTAATACTAGTTGACCATCCAGATGTGCAGCTGTTTCATGTGTTGAGAATTGAATGCAGGATTCAAATTTGTACTTATGATTTAATTAAATATACTTCTGTTGAATGTTCATTTAAAGCTTTGATATGTGTGTGTGTGTTTTGATTTATTTTCATGAACTCACCAAAACATGTGAAACCTTCATAATTAAGATAGCCGTGGATCATGTGAAGTGTATCAGGTGTCCTTCCATTTACATTTAAAACCCACCCCTTTCCCTCCTTGTAAAATCTATATATAAACCTACTCACTTGTCAACTCTACTCAGCAACTTCTTTCTTGCAAGATCTCTTCTCTCACATTTCTTTTCCTTTATTAGGATTGAAGTATTTCTTGATCAAGTTTCCCAGAAGGAAGCAATGAAGTTCTTAGTTGGAGCCCACAAATCTTTGCTTCTTATGCTTATTTTTATGGTTTTCATGGTTGGTAAAAGCCTCCGGCCTCATCATTGTAAGTGCGCCTTAATCGATCATTTCTTCTCTCGATCTTCAATTGGTTTCATAGCAAAATGACTCTTAATCAGTCTTATTTTCACTTCCAAAATGCTATCATCGTAGGATAGGAACATGAAAGTTATTACAAGTATGATCTCTATATTTATTTTCAACTATTTTGGTAGATACCAAGTCCAGCTACAGCAAAGAAGGTGCTTCAAATGGTGATGAGGCTCATGATTTTCCCAAGGTTTGTTTTCTGGATGTTTTTAGGGTTAACTTGTCAACGTTGTTAAGTAAATTTCTTCATGGTGAACAAGGGTATTACTTTATGTGATCTTCTGGCAATGTACAATATGTGTAGGAAGCAGCAAGAGAAGAGCTAGGAATGGAACTATATCCAACAGGATCAAGCTTGCCAGACTGCTCTCATGCCTGTGGACCTTGCACTCCATGCAAGAGGGTGATGGTGAGCTTCAAATGCTCCGTTGCAGAATCTTGTCCTATTGTTTATAGGTGCATGTGTAAAGGGAAATACTACCATGTGCCTTCAGCTTGATTGCTTCAAAAGCGTGCACTAGCTATTGATAGCTCATTACTATAATTAATGGAGGACGTTAGCACTCCAGTAGTAATCTAGTAGCTAGCTAGGTCTGGTTTATGAGCGTGGATGTTGTTAGTTAATATGTTTTGACGTAAAGTAGTGTTGGCCCTAATTGCGTACGCCATATATGAAGTTATCTATGTGCATTTCGAAAGGGAGATGGAAACAATTCAGGAGGAGAAAGATGTGTAAATAGTGGAATCATGAGGTTTTGCTAGCTTGAATGGTGGAATATTTCAGATTTTGTTTTGTGTTTTCTCCTCAACAATGTACTCGAATTGTGTTTTGGTTACTCCTTTCCTCTCTCTGCATGTTTGCCCGCCCGTGTATGCATATTATGCAAAGCTTAAATGAATAATTGTCGTGATTGCAAAGCAGTGTTACCGTGGAGTATTTTGAGAGTGCAGTCATAGTTATGGTTTAACTTAAGTGTTTATGTTTCTCTCTCAGAGTCTCAAGTTCAAATCTCTCCTTTATTCAGAAAAAAAAAAAGTGATATTGGAGGAAGAAAAGGTGACAGATTGAGAAATTACTACTGATATATGTTCTACAGAATTTATGGATCAAGAATATTTTGAACATCTTGGGCACTAATCAGCCCTTAACAGGGAAGATTTTAGGATTTTTATTAATCCTCTCAAAAACAAAAAAAAAAACACATGAGACACATTCCTTGTAGTAATTTATTAATTTTATATAATAAAAAATAATATAAATTATATAACGAGACAACATCTAACAATAATATAAAATTTTATATAATAATTTAAATTATTAAATTGATTTTAATGTAGTCATTTATTGTACCGAATTGGAATGACATAAAAAGATGGTTAGGAATAGACTGTTCATTGGGGATCTCGAGAGGAACCGCGTCAGCCTCTCCCATTTGAATGGAAATGGGGCACTCCAGATCGGCATTGGAGGCCCCAAGTGGGACAAAATAATTCACCTTGCAACAATTCTGTTCATCAGGCAGTAATTATTACTCTTACAGAACAGCAGTCATTATTCCAACACATTCAGGCTTGTAAAGAACTGTTCAATCCTGGCATGACAATCTTGGCTTGATCTGGTTCTAACATCTCCACATGAATTACCTTGGTGTGCGCGTGAGTGTTGTAGAAATGTTATGGCATCATAAAGAAGTACTTTTCTCATATAATGGCACAAGCTTCCAACCATCTTCTTCACAAGAAATATTTATGTTTTTAATAAATTTATTTCTAAAAAAAAATAAAACTTTTAAAATCAATATATTATCTTGATTAGATACTAATCATAAAAAAATCCATTTAATATATAAAAAAAAAACCTAAGTTAATAGAAATATGTTAATAACTATATTTTTTATAAATTGTTCTGTTATAACTGACATTACGATAATTTAAAAAAAAAATATTTGATATCTTGGTATAAAATTGATTACACTAAAGAAAAAAAATACTATCATTCATAAAATATTTATTTTAAAAAAAAACATCTTATGCTATCATGGTTAACTTATAATATTTCTAACTCTAATATTAATAAATTTTGAGTTAATATTTATGATTCTGACATTAATAAATATTAAGATTAATATTTTTTATTATAACATCCATAAATAATGAAATTGATATTTCTAACTCTATAGTAAATCAATACCAAAATTGATATTAACAATTTTATTATTAGTGAATATCAAAAATCAATACTCATCTCCAATCCACTTATATCAAACAATTTTAAAATGAGTTCTAAAATGTATATTTAACTTAAAAATAAAACAAACAAACATTGTACCTCCAAACATTCAAATATGGTATATATATACACTAAAGGCTCAATGAATGATTTTATTTGAATCAAGTTCTTAATTAAAAATACATGCAAATAAAAACATAATTTTTTTTATTTCAATGCCAAAAACACAAATATATACTTTTATGTTAAAATACACAAAATGATTTATTTTTGTTGAACATAATATTTAACCAAAAAAATTAAATTATGCAAAAGACATATTTTTTAGTTTTTTTTTCTTGGCCCTAATGCAAATTTTTCGATGGTTAAATTTTTTTGGTATTTTTGTTATTCATTTCAACACTTGCTAAAAATAAAACATGTATCTCACACACACACAACATCCTTTTCACTAATCGCTCACACATATTTACAATTACCCCTCTTCAATTTGTACAATAACAAACACAAAATCATTCAAATTCAGATAACACCTTCTTGAAAGAGTCTGAATGATAAAGATGAGCTACTGGGATTTAGTGAGACTGTTGAAACAGTACTGGCTCATGGAGATCACGCGCCGCCGCGACTGGTGGGGATGAACCGATGGT
>NW_011499921.1:623732-627012 GCF_000495115.2 Populus euphratica | reverse complement strand
ATATATCATTAAATACTTTTTTAATAACTATAATCTGATGATTTAATTTTAAATTTAGATCAAGTAAGGAGTGAGTTCAAGGTTTTTTCAATTAATTTTATTATCAAACTTTATCTACTAATTAATTATGTTATCTTTTGATTAATCATATCAACTAAGGAATCATGGTTTAGTTTTTTAAATTCAGGCTAAGTATGAAGTTAGATAAAAATAAAATTTTTTTACTAATTTTATCATTTTTTTAATTTTTATTTTTGTAATTTTTTTATTTGCAAGTTAAATTATTTTTAGAACATTCAAATTGATTAGATCATGTTAGACCATCTTCTAAACTAAATAAAAAAATTAAACGAAGAGGTTTCAAGATTGAAATATTAAATCATGATTAATATTAAAGTCTGTTGAGCTTAGAAAGACTAGTGTGTATAACAAAATTCCAAATTTGAGAGATTGTTGAAAAAGAAAGGGGTGAAATGAAGGCTCGGTTTCAAAGATTTTTTTTAAAAAAAAAAAAATCAGAATAAAATGAGGGAAAAAGAAAAAAGAAAGGAAGGCCTTTGCTGGGCCAACCCCTTGGACAGGCAATCCAGCGTTTTAGAGTGGGCTTAGCTGTACGAGGCCTGCTCCTTCATCTTCCTTGGGTTTCTCCACTTGCAGAAAAAATCACATGCTACCTGCACTTCTTTGTAAGTCTGTTTGTAAATATAGTTATAGTTATTTTTAAAAAAATATTTTTTATTTTTTAAAATTTATTTTCAAGATTAATACATCAAAATAATTTAAAATATAAAAAAATAAATTTTTTAGATAAAAATATTTTTTTTGGAAACACTGTCTAAATCACATTTCCATAATAAATTATTTTAAGGTCAAATAATTGATCTTCCATCAATTTACTTCTTCAATCTCATATTATATTAAGAAGATATTGTTTTTATATGTATTCGATAAAAACAAGATCAATTAATTTTGTGGGAAACAACACAAAATTCTCTTGAACATTTTGGGTCAACAGTAAAACTTGGAGATCCTATATCAGCCTAGCCCATGAACAAAACACACAGCCCACCTCCTATTTTCAATTGGGTTTTTTTGATAGGTACAACCACTCCTTTTAGATCCACTTTTTCATGAATTACATCTTGACTTTTGGAGCTTGTCGTGATTTATTTCTCTGTGCACAGAAGTGATTTTAATTTTCAAAGAACGACGGGATGCGAATCCAATCGCTTGACACAGATATGTCCACCGATACGGATGCCTCATGAGCTCTTCAAAACGTTATTATTGCCCACCATTGACTCTAAACAGACGGCAAAGACACCCTATCCCATCTTGCAGCAAAGTTTGCATCTTGTTAGCAGTGCAGGCTGCTTCCCTGAGCTTTCTCCACCGTTCATTATATTGTTTTAAACATGAATGGGGTAAATTTTGAAATTAATATATATATATATATATATATTTGAGTATAAAATACTTTAAAAATAAAAAAAACTTCAAAAACACCTCGACAAGGGCTGCAGCGGAGCAGTTCCCATTGAGCCTGCCTTGTTTTCACATGGCGATGAACAGCCTGTACATTTTGCCTTGTAGATGGCTTACAAGAGCGAACCTCCCTCCCATCTTAGCATGTTGAAAAGAGGGTATTCGGCAGCGAAAGGTCAAGTTCTTGAATATCTGGAAATTGCATGGTTAGAATTCCGACAGCCTAGAGGCCGGCGTGAAAATTTCCACATCGTTGCGCTTTGAATCCTCTTTGTCCAAGACTTTTCGGGAAGAATGGAGAATAGCTCTGTTGAATGAGTTTGAAATGGAAGTCGTCATTCATGTAATAACATAGGGCTTTTTTTATTGCAATTTTTATTTTATTTCTTTCTCCAGTAGCTCAAATTAGCTTTTTTATTTGCCTCAATATCGTCTCTTTTGTCTTTTCTTTTTTCGTCTGTTCGGGGACATCTGATAATTTCAAATTAGTATGATACGTGGAGGATTAGCATGGACTTGTGCAAGGATGAATAGGAAAAAAAAACGTTGAAAATTCTCAATTTTGGATACTCAATTTTTTTATTATTAATTTCTCAATTTCAAGCCATTTGAAACTGTTATTAGTGAACTTATTTTTTGGGAGTGTAGTTATAGTTTTTTTAAAAAATATATATATTAAAATAATATTTTTTATTTTAAAAAATTATTTTTGAGATAAATATATCAAACAATTCAAAATATATAAAAAATTAATTTTTAATAAAAAATATATTTTAATAACACGATTTTCACCATATTACTAAAAGTAATTACACTAAGAAATTAGATTTAGATTTTATCTTTTCTGATCATATAATTTTCAAACCAAGAGTGATACCATGAATGTTGGTCTTGGTACCGAGGAGTCGATGAGTATGTTCATGTCTATGCAAAACAAAGAGTCTGCCGCATTATACTAGAAATTAAAGACCAGCAATTAGTGACATGTTATTTTACTGTTTGAGAATATGATATAGATTATTTTTTTAAATGTTTTATATTTAAAAATATATTTAAATAATATTTTTTATTTTTAACATTAATATATTAAGATGATTTTAAAAACATTTACAAAATCAAATATTTTAGGAAACACAATTCTAGACGGGATTCGGAGGCTTATCCTTATTGACATTTGGCAATTAAGGATAAGATATTCAATTTACCACGTTTAACTTATTTATAGGCACGAAATTCATTATTATTATTTTTTGTATTTCAAATAATAATATGACAATTATTGTGCATTGCTCCAAATGGACGAGTTCCCATGTCGGCAATCCACAGCTGGAAGTGAATTATTTAGCCTAGCTAGAAAACGACAATTCAAATATCAAACAAATATTTTATATATATATATATATATATATATATATATAATTTGAAAAAATTATATAGAGCATCATTAATTAATGTATAGTATTTCTCTTCGTGTTATTGATGTATAGGACGCCATGTATTTATTATGAAGCTCGATCATTTGCTTTTAGCCACTCCAAATGTTTCTACTAATATCCTTTAAGATATCTTTTTCTAGTATTTCTCTTCATGCACTTCTTCTACTTATTTCCCTCCATCTTTTATTAGTGGTTGGTGCATGTGTTGAAACTTCTATAAAAGACTGCGAATTTAAAGATTTTCTCAGGTATCTAGTTTAGGAATATAATTATAACTGTAGTTTAAAGTATTTTTTGTTCAGAAATATATTAAAATAATATTTTATTTATTTTTTAAAATTTATTTTTAACATTAGCAC
>NW_011499921.1:593134-623476 GCF_000495115.2 Populus euphratica | reverse complement strand
AAAAAAAAAACTCTTACATTGTAAAAACAAATTATGCCAAACAAAGTAGGAAAAGATAATAGACGTAAAGCGAACGAGAATGTACCATGAAAATAAAAGTTTTGCCTCTTGATGGATATGTTCTCAAATTTTGAGACATTTGTGGGTCCTCGATGGGACAAGCCTCGTTAAATTAAAAATGGACATTGCAAATTTGCACATCAAAACAAAATTTTCCATCATCACTTGTACTTATATTTTAAAAAATTAATTTTTTATTTATTTTAAATTGTTATATTTTTAAATTATTTTAATATACTGATATTAAAAATAATTTTTAAAACATAAAAAAATTATTAATATATATTTTAGCATCAAAAATTATTTAAAAAACAATAACAACTATATTATCAAATAAATGTTTTGATGGCCATTTCAATTATTTTTGTAACATAATAAAACTTATTAAATTAATTTTCCCAATAATCAAGTATTTGTGAATTAGATTATATAGTTAATTAATTATAAAAATATTAAATTAAATAGTTGGATTCTAGTATCATTATAGATAATGAGATAATATTTTATATTGTATTTTTTTAAATATGTTTTTACTGGAAACATGTTAAAATAATATATTTTAATTTTTTAAAATTTATTTTTAATATTAATACACTAAAATAATTTTAAAATATAAAAAATTAATTAAAAAAATATTTTTTTCTCAAAAGCATGCCCTGCAAAAGCAAACATTGCATCAGATTTTATAACAAACAACACATTCTCAATCTTTTATATTATTTTATATTTTTATAATTATTTTAGTGTGATAGGTTATCTAATAAAAAATTAATTTATTTTAAGAAGTTAATTGAAAAGTTAATTTTGAAGATAAATGATAACATATTTAGAATCATTAATTTTTCACTTTATAAAAGTTGGAATTCATCATAATAAACATCATTATTTAATAAAAAATATTATTTCAAAAGCATCTGCTTAAAAAAAAAAGTGAATTTCGAGCAGGAAGAATAATGAATAATGAAATTTCTTTTTATTTTTTTGTTTTTGAAAGTTTGAAATTTAAGTGAAAATCACTATGGAGAAACAATTATTGCGTTACGTTTAATACACGGACCCGCCTTTCTTGGTCTCTCTACTCCAATCACAGCATGCCAAATCATCCATCTCAAAAGGTTCCCCTTACTCCACGGAATAAGGGGTAGTTTAGTGATTAGGGGATATCTCCAATTACTCTGATGCCCTCTTTCTGCCACGCGGCGACCGATAACTTTAATCATTAGAAAGTCCGAACAAAACTGCTGATGCTGGGTTGTGTCCACCTTAAGCGCAGGATTTAATACTGTGATAACGCTTTCTTAAAGTTTTTTTTATTGTAAATATATTAAAATAATTTTTTTATGTTTTAAATTTATTTTTAATATTAATATATTAAAATAATCTAAAAATATATAAATAATAATTTGAAGTAATTTTTAAAAAAAAACACGGCATAGCTACAAAGAAAAACAAAACTTTACATATTACATTAGAAATTATCAAGAAAAGATCTCATACGTGTCAGTTAACTACAATGCCTTTGTTATTTTTCTTTTACCATTTGGAATAAGGGACAAACATCGTAAAATAAATCTTTATTTAGAAATATATATGCATTTAAAAATAAATTTATATACTTTTAAAATCTAAAATATAAAAAAATACTCCAAAAATGCCTCTAATTTATGTCCATGTTATAAACGGCAAAGCCGTCAGTTGCATTTATTCTTTTTTTTTTTTCTAGTTGATTGATCTCGTGCATTTATGCCCTTGTTGTTCGTTTTATTTATTTATTGAAACAAACATTGCATGCATTATTCATCCTTCTTATTTTATTCATGTGAAATTTGGTCACCAAAGTTATAACGACAAAATATTAACAAAAAAACTAAATCTGCTAAGAAAGTTATTAGGTAACAAGAAACAAATATTTATTATAACAGTATAATTATAAGTCTGCTCTTTAAAAAAGAGAGACAATGCAAAAAGATTTTGGGGTAAAATTGTTTTTTATCAAGATATAATTATTTTGAC
Source organism: Populus euphratica (assembly GCF_000495115.2). Lineage (NCBI taxonomy): Eukaryota > Viridiplantae > Streptophyta > Magnoliopsida > Malpighiales > Salicaceae > Populus > Populus euphratica. Next base: position 621,403 of record NW_011499921.1, on the reverse strand, counting down.
ATATTGTATGGGATTATATTTGTTATTTTTCTTTAATATGCATAATAAAATTACTACTTTGACTATGGAATAAAAAAAATTATGATTTTTTTATCTTATGGGTATTTTTGTTCTTTTATCTTCTTTAAAGGAATAATGCAATTACTTTGATGTTATTTTTGATAAAAATAATAAAACTCTGTTATAAGAGTTTTTTAATTATTTGAGATTGGTTATATTAAATATTTTAAGGTTACTCAAGGATATTATTTTAATTAATATATATTATATATTATTTAAGAAAATATAAACAACTCTTACGGCTTTCAAGTAATGTATACAAAGTGATTCAATCACCAAATATAATTTTTCAGGATAGTATTTAAAATATCTCTGCGGTGGACATGTATATTAAAAAAGTCACTGGTTTAATATCAAAAATTGTTTGTTTGTTTCTTTCTTTCATCTTCTCTCTCTTCATCTTGAAAATTTATACCACCCTTGTAAAATTTCATAGCAATCCTTTTATTTTTTTTATCTATATTTACTTCATATTTTTTAATTGCTATTTTTTGTTTTAGAATAAGTTATAAAATTATAAATGTTTTTTAATTTTACCCCATCATTTTTTAATTTAAAAATAATGTATAATATTAATATTTTTCTATAATTTTATCCTTCAAAATTAAATTTGTTAAAATTCAAGCTTATTAATTAAACTCAGGGTGTGGGATTTTACAAGTTACAGATTTTAAAGATTAAACCAAAATTAAAAGATTCACTCTGATTTATTTAATTTCTTTTTTTTTTCAAGCAAGGGTTTTTTATTTTTTCATCTTTTCTCATGATTTTTTTTTTGTTTTTGCAATTTAATTTTACTAGGTTAGCCCTCCTCAGTAATTTTTTTCTTTCAATTTTATCCCGTATCATTTTTTAATCTAAAAATAATCTATAAAATTACAATTTATTTTTTAATTTCACTCCTATGATTTTTTAAGTTTTTAAATTTGATTTTTATTTTTTTAATTACTATTTATTTTGTTTAAAATCATTTAATTTTTTTTTCAAATTTCATACTCAAATTTTGTTTCTGTCAAGCTTTTTCTTTATTTTTTTTGTTATTTTTATTTTTTAGATTTTTTTATTAATATTTTTAACGATTTCATCATTCAAAATTAAATTAATTAAGAATTAAGTTTTTTAATTGAAACCAGGTCCAAAATTTAATGAATTACAAGTTTTAAAGATTAGATTATATTTAAAAAGTTTGCTTGAGTTTCCTTTTGTCTTCATTTTCTTTTAAAATTATTTTATTTTATTTAGTTTTATTTTGGTAATTTTCTCATTTTGGCTTTTATTAAAATAATATTAAGTTGTTTGATATTCTTGTTTTATTTATTTATTAAAACAAACATTGCATGCATTATTCATCCTTCTTATTTTATTCATGTCAAATTTGGTCACCAAAGTTATAACAACAAAATATTAACAAAAAAACTAAATCTGCTAAGAAAGTTATCAGGTAACAAGAAACAAATATTTATTATAACAGTATAATTATAAGTTTGCTCTTTAAAAAAGAGAGGCAATGCACTGAATTTTTGGGGTAAAATTGTTTTTTTTATCAAGATATAATTATTTTGACATATTGTATGGGATTATATTTGTTATTTTTCTTTAACATGCATAATAAAATTACTATTTTAATTATGGAATAAAAAAATATGATTTTTTTTATCTTGTAGATATTTTTGTCCTTTTATCTTCTTCAAATGAATAATGTAATTACTTTGATGTTATTTTAAATGAAAATAATATAACTCTCTTATAAGAGTTTTTCAATTATTTGAAATTGGTTATATTATAGATTTTAAAGTTACTCAAGAATATTATTATAATTAACATATTATATATTATTTAAAAAAATATAAATAACCCTTATGCTTTTTCAAGCAATGCATACAAAATCATTCGGTCACCAAATATAATTCTTTTGGATAGTGTTTGAAATATCTCAACACTTTTTACAAGGTGGTGTAACACATATATTAAAAGAGTCATTGATTTAGCATAAAAAAAATGTTTGTTTTTTTCCTTCATCTTCTTTCTCTCCATCTTAAAATTTTCACCAAGCAAACCCTTTAATTTTTTTATTTATATCTACTTCGTATCTTTTTAATTTTAATTTTTTTATTTTAGAATAACTTATAAAATTATATTTTTTTTAATTTTACCCCATAATTTTTTAATTTAAAAATAATCTATAATATTAATTTTTTTTATAATTTTATTCTTTAAAATTAAATTTGTCAAGATTTAAGTTTTTTAATTAAACCTAAATTTAGGATTTCACAAGTTACAGGTTTCAGAGATTAAACAAAGATTAAGAGGTTCGCTCTGATTTATTTAATTTTTTTTATTAGCTGGGGTTTTTTATTTTTCCATCTTTTTTCTTGGTTTTTTTTTTTTGCAATTTAATTCTACTGGGTTAGCCCTCCCTTGTAATTTTTTTCTTTCAATTTTATCCCATGTCATTTTTTAATTTAAAAATAATCTATGAAATTACAATTTATTTTTTAATTTCACTTCTATGATTTTTTGAGTTTACAAATTTGATTTTTATTTTTTTATTTTTTATTTATTTTGTTTAAAATTATTTTTATTTTTTTTTCAAATTTCATACTCAAATTTTGTTTCTATCAAGCCTTTTTGTTATTTTTTATTTTTTCAGGTTTTTTATTAATATTTTTAATGATTTTATAATTCAAAATTAAATTGATTAAGAGTTAAGTTTTTTAAGGTTTAAAATTTAATGAATTACAAGTTTTAGATATTATACTATATTTAAAATTTTTGCCTAAGTTCCTTTGTTTTCTTTTCTTTTAAAATTATTTTATTTTATTTAGTTTAGTTTTGTTAGTTTTTTAAGTTTGACTTTTATTAAATTAATATTAAATTGTTTGATATTTCAATCTTTAAAATAATTAGTAAATTATTAGTATCGGACTACCAGTCTACTCCACCACTAATTTTAAATATTTTTATTAAAATATTTACATAAATTTGTAATTTTCAAGGCCAAAAAGGTTTGTTGCATGTTTCCTGTCTCATTCATGAAAATAAAATAATGACTGGGAAACTGATTATTTTTTTAAATTTTAACCGAATAAAGTTTAATATATTTAATAATATCTTGCTTTTAATCTTATAATAATATTAAAATTTTTTAGTTTATGCATGGGAAATCTAAAATGAATTTGTATGTTTTAAAATATTAAAAATAAATAAAAAAATATAATTTAATTATTTTTCTCATTCTAAAGTTCTCAGCTAGAATATTCTAATCAATTTAATGGATTAAAAATATATTATTTATATAAAATTTTAATAAAAATATTTAATATTTCAATGAGGATTTTACAAGATCAACCTGATAATAATTATTTTGCATTTCTAATTAATATTTCCAAGATTTTATTGTAAAATATTAAAATATAAAATAAAATATGAAATAAATTGCTTTCATGTTATAACTAAATCAAGTTTCATATTTGAAGAACATCTAATCCAATTAAAGTAAATAATTGCTTTCATGATTAATTTTAATTTTTTTTAAAAAATCAAAACAATATTGTTTTAAAAATATAATAATTTTTTTGATTAAATTTTAACTGATTTCTCTAAATAAATCAAGATTTTTAAGTCATTTTTTATTTTAAAAAAGATTTAAAAATATGGTAGTGGTTGTTTTTTAAACTCCTTTTCATTTTAAAGCATGTTTTTTAAAAAAATTATTTTTGATATTAATATATTAAAATATTAAAAATATATTAATAAAAAATAAAAAATAAAAAATAAAAATTTTAAATTTTTTTAAGTGCACACACCGGAACCAATCTAGACCTTAAAGCAATTCATTTATTAATTGTAACACCTTATTTAATGCAAATTTTCCTTCCTTGTTTTGTTGTTTACTTCGGCAATTTGGATTTGCCCTCGTCCTTTGTCCAGTTGCGCTAAAAGAACGACTCTAAAAGGGGCATATTGTTTTTGAACCTCCTCTACCTGTAAGAAAATGACAGGTAGGTATTCCATCTATTTTTTATTTTTTATTTTGACTAGGGCTTTAATTTATTAATAGATTTCACAGGAATATCACAACGAGGTCGCCAATCTATTTATTTTATTTTATATTTTGATTAGACTCTCAATATATTAATAGACTCCCTATCAAATCTTTTTCATTGGTTTAGCTAACTTAATTATTAAGAAAACACGGTGTAAATTAAGTTTATTAAAAAATATATTATTTTAATGTATTTTAATATAATTTTTTAAAAAAAAACAACCACAATTATAATTCTAAATAAAACTACAATATAAATAATATCTTTTTTCTTAAAAAAAAAAACTCTTGGATTTACCAAAATCTTCCATCACGTGAGCTAATAGATTGTATAAGAAAATCTAAAGGCTTAACAATTTTTTTAGTATGATATATCAATTTATTTACCACAATTCAATGATTTATCTACTAAATTTCTTTTAATATATTTGAATACAAGCTGTCAAGATAAATTTATACACACACATATATGTGTATACCCGTGTTGTTGTAGGCTTTGTATGTATTTGATAAGGTAATGTAAGATGATAATACAAAAGTATTTTCTAACTACAAATATATTAAAATGATTTTTTTAGATTTATTTTTAAATTTTCTACCTCAACATATCAAATTAATAAAAAAATATAAAAAATATTAATTTAATGTATTTATAAACAAAAAATAATTTAAAAAATATTTTGATAAAAAATCAAATAATAAAATTAAACACACTCTTAAGAAGCAGATGATTTATTCAACTTACCCATGACTCCATAATTCACAACTATTTTCAGCTATTATAGCAATAAGTGTGACCACATAACATTATTACTTAAAGTTATATTTTTAATTTTTTTATACAAATTCATATTATAATCACACTCATACAAGTTTATATATAAAAAAATATTCTTATTTTTTGAAAAATATATTTTATTTATTTTCAATGTATTAAAATTAATATTTTTACTCTACTCATAACCTTTCATGTTATCTCCTTAATTCAATTTCCTTTACATTTAAAATAAAAAATATATTTTTTAAAATTTATCTATAAATATATCTGAAATGCCATAACAAACAAAGTAATTAAAAATAATATATATATATATATATATATTAAAATTAATATTTTTACTCCACCCACAACCTTTCATGTTATTTCCTTAATTCAATTTCCTTTACATTTAAAATAAAAAATATATTTTTTAAAATTTATCTATAAATATATCTGAAATGCTATAACAAACAAAGCAAAGTAATTAAAAATAACATTATATATATATATTAAAATTAATATTTTTACTATACTCATAACCTTTCATGTTATTTCGTTAATTCAATTTCCTTTACATTTAAAATAAGAAATATATTTTTTTAAATTTTTCTATAAACATATTTGAAATGTTATAGCAAACAAAGTAATATATATATATTAAAAAAAACCGCAGGGGCATAAAAGCAAAATAATATTTAATACCATTAATAATCTATCCTGTTTCCTACAAGATGCGGAATATCTAGTCTAGTCCTGGCCGTAATTTTGCAGACAAAATCTAACTGAAAAAAATGCTGTAATAAAGTAAATAAATAAATGACTAAATACAACTCACCACCGACCGGACCCACACTTAATACCTTTCTTCTATTTTCTTCTCCGCTTCCTCCTTCCTCATTCTTCCCTCTCGTGACCCTCTTGTAGACTTCACAAAAATTCTTCCTTTTCTTCTCTACACAGATAAACATACTCCTTTTGCCTTCAAATATTGTGGGAGTTTAGTTTAGTTAATTATCTTGCTTATAAAGTCTCGAACTTGGTGAATTAAACAACAGCAAGAACCATATCATTGTTCCCTTTTGGTTTCTATAACAGTAAGTCATGCTCTTTACTTTCTTTATTTAATTCTTTGTGTTTCTTTCTTTCTTTTTTGGTTGTGTTTTGACTGGTTCACGAGCTTAAAAAATGGCAACTTGTTTCTGAAATCTTGATTTTTAATGGAAATTGTCTTTTGAAGATATTATTTAGTTGCCATTTTGGGTTTTGAGTTCTGATTTGGAGATTTTATCCGATTTATGGATGAATTTTTGACTTTTTAACTCCTGCGGGGCTCTTTTTGTTTTTTAATATGCCATTCAAACTTGCTGTGCTTTCTTTAGACTTTGTTGATCAGTTTTCCTGCTAGTGTTGGCGGATTTCAAGATTTCGGATAATTTATTCTCTGTCTTTTTGTTTAGTTTTGCCTGGTGGTGATCTTGATTTCTTGAGAGAACTGTGCTTTAGTGTGTGCATGTATGATGTTTGAATCTTTATCTCCTCATTTCAATTTTGTACTCATTTCTGATTAAGTTTCTGTTTTTGAAGTTACAGTATAATCATCCGTATTTTGTTAACGAAGTGCGCTTCAGTTTCCGTGGAACTTCATTTGAATCTTGGTCTTATCATATTATTGGTGCAGAACTTCGGATTGAAAAACAAAAAAATATTTTCGAATGTTTCGTCTACAATCTCTAGCAATTGTAGAGAAAACACCTTGCAGTAAGAACTTGACTTGGGACTGTTTGATTTCAAGTATATTTCTGCCTTTTTTTTTTTGATATAGAATTTGGGTTCATCCTAAGAATGTGTCCCACCCCCCCCAATTTCCCCCCTCTGAGGACCCTGCTGACGACCTCGAGTATTTACACCCTGTTGTATGAGACCTTTTGGTTCATGTTATATCAGAAGTTTTTTCCACAACTTTGAAATTATTTTTGAGGTTTTATGAATCCTTGTATTGTATTTTAGGTAGAAACGATCTAATATTGTTGGTTTTTGGTTAAAGAAGAGGAAACATCGTTTGTTTTTTTCTTTATGTTTTTTTTTTAATTTAATTCATTTTTTTGGTTGAACTATTGCTTTAATATACTAAAAGTGTCTCATATAATACCAAAAATGTCTTGTATATCAGGAAATTTGTTACTTATTATGAATGAGTTCATTTTTTTTATTGAACCAAACAGGTGATCGAGGTTGTACATCATTTGAAATAGACTAAGCCGCTTTACTGTTTTTGAATTGTGTAGCATGTGTCATTATTGTGGTGCTGATCAGGCAAAGTTGAAGGATGAAAAGCAGAAACTAGAGAATGGAGATTCTTTAAAACTAAATGGTGAAGAGCCCATTTGGTCTTGCCAATTTTGTCAGGAAAAGCAGGAACCGAAGAACCATGATGGTTTGAGTCATTCTATGTCACCAATGACCAGTCCAACAACTTCGTTGTCTATCAGTGATAGATCTATCTCAAGCTGCAGTAAATTTCTGCCTCTCCTTGTTACTCATCTTATTTATTTATGTGATATACTGACATCTTGTTGTATAATTCTAATGTTTTTTTCCTGGTTATTTGTTTGCTTAGGTGATCTTTCTGTGGATGTAAACTTGCATGACCGGTATGTATAACACCTTTGAAATGTAGTGCAGTTAGATATTCTCTTTGATTGTTTGTTAATGATGATTTGTCTTCCGGCATTTGTCAGGGCTCATCAAGAGGAAGGAACAGTACACAGTGCCCAGAAGGATCTAGGTTATGCAGTGAATGACCAACAACACAACACAACATTGGAAGCTCCTGTAAATAGAGTGGATGGATTACATAAAGTGATGGAGAAGGATAGCCATAATGGCAGTGATAGAGACACAGTGAGAGATGTAGAAATTGTGGAACTTGTTCACAATCAAGAATCAAAAGGCAACTCTTCTGTGAACAGAGTTGGATCTTCAAATGAAGGAAATAATATTTCTCAAATCAGTGATGACAAAGTAGATGCATGGGTTTGGGAGCCTCCGGAAGCAGAAGATCCAGAGGATGATTTGGACGGTGGAGTGGCTTTTATTGATGACGATGAGGAGTGTGGCGATGGCACAAAATGGGGTAAACCAAGTTCTTTGAGTTGCTGGAGGGGTGAAGGCAGTCGGAGCTTCAAATTCAAAGAAGAAAAACGAAAGGCAATGGAAGAAGTGGTTAATGGGAAATTCAAGGCCATCGTGAGTCAACTTCTTAAAGCAGTGGGTGTTGCCTGTGTGGTGAGAGATGGTGAAAGTTGGGTGGATATTGTTACATCTTTATCATGGGAAGCTGCTTCATTTTTGAAGCCTGAAGCAGTGGATGGGAAAGCAATGGATCTAGATGGCTATGTGAAAGTAAAATGCATTGCAACTGGTTCTCGTAGTGAAAGGTGATTGCATTATTCTTCAGCCTTAACACCACCCCCCCCCAAAAAAAAAAAAAACAAAGAAGGAAAAAGAGAAAAGAAAAGAAAACACAATAATAAAAAATAAAAAGAAAAAAAAACATGATTGACCGAGGAAATAAAAATGCTCTATCATGAAAGGATGTGTGGTGTGTTGTATAGCATTTTAGCTTAAGATTATTTTCTTGTCTAGCTAAAAAAACAAGAGAATTTGGTAACATTCCTTTGAAGGAAAAAAGGAAAAGAAAAGAATAAAAGACCGATTTTTAAAACAACCCTAAGGTACACTTTCCAATTCTTCATTTTATTTTTATTTTTTGTTGTATCTTGCAGTCAAGTTGTGGAAGGCTTGGTCTTTAAAAAAAATGCTGCTCACAAGCACATGCCCACTAAGTACAAGAACCCAAGGTTGTTACTGATCCGAGGTGTGCTTGGTCACTCTTCAAGTGTCTTGTCATCATTTAAATCAATGGAGCAGGTATTTGATCCGGATCTCTCAAGTCTTGTTATCGCATATCTATGCTGTTATTTGTTTTGATCATTTTCTCACAAACAGGAAAGGGATAATCTGAAATCTCTCGTTGAGACCATAGAAATGTGCCATCCAAATGTAGTTTTAGTAGAAAAATCTGTTTCTCGTGATGTCCAAGAATCCATCCTAGCTAAAGGAATGACATTGGTCTACGACATGAAGCTCCATCGTCTAAAAAGGGTTGCACGCTGTACTGGTTCACCGATTTTATCATCTGATGCTTTGATTAGTCAGAAGTTAAAGCATTGCGACTCCTTTCATATCGAGAAATTTGTGGAGGAACATGCAGGGGTAGGCGAAGGAGGAAAGAAGCCAAGTAAGACATTGATGTTCATTGAGGGCTGTCCGACACATTTGGGTTGTACAGTGAGTCTATAAACCCTTGATTCTTTTTTCTCTCCTAGTTCTCTGTTGTGAAGTGTGCACTCATCCATCGCTTTTTTAGTACCAGAGGTCTATGCACAAATGAACACTTGGTTGCTCCCCACCTGACACAAGAACATGTATGTGCTCTTGTAGACCAGGCTGGTCAATTGAAATCCTGTACCCGACCTTTCTGACATGGTCATGTAACCATGTCGATGTTGGCTTAGCAGTTACAAGTCATCTTGCAAGCATAAAATAAAGGTTCTCTTTACATATGTTTTGTTTTATGCAGCTAATCAAATGCTTCACTGTTTTCTATCCTGGACAACAAATGTGTCATACTTCTCTTCTGCATTATAAGAGGCTGCAAAAAATTTGATCATACCACTCAATTTGTCTCTCAATTTCTTATGGGAACATTTGGTCTTCCTTCTTTCAATGTAACGCTCTTCCTTAATTATATGTACAATGTGGTTGTGCAGATTTTGTTGAAAGGAAGTCACAGTGATGAGTTGAAGAGGGTTAAATATGTGACCCAGCTTGCAGTAGTAATTGCATATCACTTGATTCTGGAGACTTCGTTTCTTGTTGATTGGAAGGCAATGTTCTCTTCAGCAGTATTTGCTGGAGCAGCCAGCAACTCATCAAGAGATCTGCAGTCTTCTGTTTTAGGAACTAGTATTCCTAGTGTTGAGGAGTCTACAACTGAAACTGGTTCATCTACCATTGATATTCCCATTTGTAATGGATTTCATGAAGAAGGTTTCCACAATATAAATATAGGATTAGAGGGATATAATCCTGCCATCTTTTCTGGATTTTCCTCCCTTTCAGCCTCTCTGAAGAAAGTTGCTGGGGACAGCATGCCTCTTGTCTCCTCTTCTCCTTATCAGTCTTTATCTAATTACTTTGGCTTCAATGGAAAAGAAATTAATGGTCAAATCTCGGAAGAGGTTCCAGTTTTAAAAACTGTGGAAGCTTCGGACCTCTATGATATGGAAGATAAAAAAGGTTCTGACAAAGAGAAGACAGTTCATGATGGACATCCTCAATCTTTGTTTTCTTACTCCGAAGCCTCTCTGGACAGAGTAAAAGATGTCAACTATAATGAAGATCAAATCCAAAGTCAGGGTGATGTCAATGCAGTGTTGGATTCTCAGAGTATTTTGGTTTTGATGTCTAGACGGAATGCCTTAAGAGGGACTGTATGTGAGCAAAGCCATTTTTCTCATATAATGTTCTACAAGAATTTTGATGTTCCCCTCGGAAAGTTTCTTCGGGATAATTTACTCAATCAGGTTATTTCAAATCTCATTTATAAGAATTATGATGTAGTTCTAGATTGGCCATACTGTATGGGAATTAAATATTTCTTATTAAAGGACTTTATGATCTTTTTAGAAATAGGTTTATGCTTTTGCTTCACTAAGTATCCACCATGTCCACAACATGGGAGAACTCCTTAACTGTTTTATAGATTTACGTTGCAGTGAGTTGAAGTTTGCGCTGATAGAAACCGCTTCATTGCAGAGTAGCCAGTGCAACACTTGCGGTGAATTGCCGGAAGCTCACTTTTACTATTATGCTCATCATAATGAGCAGCTTACCATACAAGTTAAAAGGCTTCTGAAGATATTGCCTGGAGAAGCAGAAGGAAAACTTTGGATGTGGATTCGCTGTGGTAAATGTAAACATGAAAGCAAATTTCCAAAATCTACTAAACGAGTCTTGATTTCAACTGCTGCATGTAGCCTTTCCTTCGGAAAATTCTTGGAGCTGAGCTTTTCCCACCAATTTTCATCTGGAATTTTATTTAGCTGTGGCCATTCTCTGGAGAGAGACTTTCTCTTCTTCTTTGGGTATGAAATATTAAATCATGTCCTCTTTATTTTGATGAATTTGCTATATTGAGTAGATTGTGAAAATAATGTCTTTATGCTCATGAACTAGTGATAAAATGTGTCCAAAGAGGAATTCCCTGCCATGGGATGTCATAGGAGCACACATTTTTTACACTAGGTACCAATTTAAATTTCTTTTCCCCTGTTAGAGGATGGATGCTCTAGGTTCTTTCTGGAATATTTTGGCCAAATTTTTGCCGCATGGTGCTATATTCAGGAACTGTGATGTAGATACGTTCATTAACTGGTGTCTGCACTTTGTGAATCTGAAATTTTGCTCTTTACCTTCTGTGCTTTGTCATTCATGGTATTTATACATTTTGCAGGCTGGGTCCTTTGGCAGCAATGTTTAAATACTCTCCAGTGACAACCTATACTTTGTCTCTCCCGCCTCAGAAGCTGGAGTTCCATCCTACAATCAGGCCTGATGGCCCTGAGCAAGAATTTCATGATGTATGTGTCTCTTTGATTCTAGCTCCTTCATCTTTGATGAGGCTCCAGTGTTTCTTTAAGAATGTTGGAATAAATGTTTGTTTCTCACACCTTCTTTTATGATATCTTGAATCTCCGTGAACTGGAATTGATTTTCCTTTTGTTTTTTCAAGGTTTATTTAAGAGGGATGTTACTCTTCAATGGGGTTGGTGAGACTTTGAAGAATTTAAGATCTCGATTTGCTGGGTCAGTTCTGAACCTTCATGGTTCATTGAAAGAATTCTCTGATATTGAAGATATGTTGAAGCAGGAGAGTTCTGAGTTCGAGGTTTGTTTCTTATATATATATATATATATATATTTGTCATTTAACTCTTTTAGGTTCTTGCATGTGTGACTGTTTATACAATGGCAAATATACGAGTCTTTATTGCACTGACTGATGAATGGCATTTTTCAGAATTTTAAGTTATACCTACATGTGTATTTCATCAAGTGTTTTTCGTTTAAACACAAGATCAAAAGTTCTTTGTTTCTGTTCATGGTTGCTAAGTTTTTACTTTTTTCTTTGGCTGCACTGTTGGAAACAAATCTGTTAAACATTCAGAAAGCTGTTGTTAAAAATAGGGATGAGGCTGCTTATAAGCTTCTTAGCTTGAATCAATTATTGTGGGAGCTTCTTCTTGAATCATGCATCTGGGAAAGACGTCTGCAGTCATTGCTCTCACCTGATCCTTCAGTGCTAGTGACTGGTGCTGGTGAGGAAGAAGTGCAGGACCTGTTTGAGTTACAGATGACTGGCACTGCTGATGGAAGAAACCATGCGAATGATACTAGCAGTGATAAAGTTTATGAAAACAGTGGCAATTTGAGGGATACTCTCAGTACAACTGTTAGAGCAAGTGAATTTTCAATCAAAGAAATTCCAGTTGATGGTCACGTTCATGAATCTAGGGAACATGATAGTCTTTACTCCTCACCTACCGAAGCTGAGGATATTGAGAGGTCAAGAGTGACTCGTCTGAGCCAGAACAGGTTTTTCAACCAAGAACTATTTGTGAAACCTAGTGACTCTGCCCACCAGCATTCTGATGATGGAAATTGCCAAGCAGACTATTTTTCTGATATACAAGTTGAAAGAACCATTCCAATTGCGACAAGTATAGGTATGAGTGATTCTTTGGTTGATTCTGATTCATCTAAAAAGGGTACGTCTGCATGTTCTCTAGCATTCAGCTTAGAGAACTCAAATGGATGGTTCTGGATGCCATTTTCAGAAATCCGACGGATCTACATGAAGAATCTTCAGAGAGGTTTCATGCCAAAATTTCAGCCGATCAGTAGCTATATTCAGGAACACGTATCTGCAGCTTATCAGCTAATCATGGAGGAAGGACAGAGGCTGCACATCCCTGTTGGAACTGATAATTATATGGTGAGAGACTATGATGGTGAACTCTCTAGCATAATTGCTTGTGCACTGGCATTTTTAGAAGATCAACCTGTTTCAACAGAGCTTTACAATGAGGATGGTAGGAAAGAGGGTGGCATGTCTTTTAAATCAACTGATAGTTTAGATATACTGACTCGAATTCCTACAATGATCTCCCCACATTGGTCTTCTAATGGTTCTGATTCAGATCCTGTGCATTCTAAACTAAATATTTCTTTGGAAGAGTCACGCTTGTCCAGCTTTGATGGGTTAAATTTATTGGAATCTGTGGTTCCTCCAGCAAATCTCAGCCTTGAAGTCCCTCTTGCGGTATCAAAATCATTTGGAAAGGGTAAATACTCTGTAATTTGTCTATACGCTAAGCAGTTCCGTGATCTTCGTAATCGATGTTGTCCATCTGAACTTGATTATATAGCTTCCATCAGTCGTTGTAAGAATTGGGATGCAAAAGGTGGAAAGAGCAGATCCTTCTTTGCAAAGACACTGGATGACAGATTTATCATAAAGGAAATTAAGAAGACAGAATTTGAGTCATTTGTGAAGTTTGCTCCACATTATTTCAAATACATGATCGAGTCATTTGAGTTAGGAAACCAAACTTGTCTTGCAAAAGTTCTGGGGATTTATCAGGTTCGGTTTCTGGATTTCATTACTTTTATCCATTTTGTTTTGATCTTCAAAAACTTAATTGTTTCCGTACAATTTTGCAGGTGATCACTAGACAGACCAAAAGTGGGAAAGAGATAAAGCATGATCTGATGGTCATGGAGAATCTTACCTTCGGTCGAAAAATGACTCGCCAGTATGATCTTAAGGGAGCTTTACATGCTAGATACAATTCAGCTGCTGATGGTGCAGGAGATGTTCTTTTGGATAAAAACTTTGTTGATGACATGAATTCCTCTCCACTATACGTCAGTAATGCATCGAAGTATCTCTTGGAACGTGCTGTTTGGAATGACACCACCTTTCTTAATGTGAGTTTAACTTCAATTGTTTCTACCAAGTAAGAAGATAGCCATAACCAGATATCTTCAATCTGATATAATTTCTGGATATATGATTTAAATTTGCTAAATAATATAATGTTGATGTACAAGCCAGAAGCGGCAGTGCTGGTCTCTCCTGTCCTCTTTGTTTTGCCCGTCATGTGCAGCCTTGCTCTTCCCTATGTTTTTGATCAATATTACTTTTTATTCTTTTTTCCACAATTCATAATTACTTCTTGTGCTGATAATTACAATCCTTCACGTTATTTTCAATGCCCATTTTTCAAAATGCTCTACAGGGCATGTTGTCTGACACAGTTCTTGTTAATCTTTGCAGTCAATTAATGTAATGGATTATTCTTTACTTGTGGGAGTAGACACCCAGCAACGAGAACTTGTGTGTGGGATTATTGATTATCTCAGGCAGTATACCTGGGACAAGCAGCTGGAAACATGGGTGAAGTCTTCCCTTGTTGTTCCTAAAAATGTGTTGCCAACTGTAATATCTCCTATAGAGTACAAGAAGAGGTTCAGAAAGTTCATGACTGCGCACTTCTTGAGTGTTCCCGATAACTGGTGCTCACAGAGTTCCTCTAACCCTAGTGAACTTTGTGCCGCTGGAGATGATGGTTCATCAGAATCCAAGTCCCAAAAACAAGGGCACAATGGGCATACTCATTAGTTTCATCTCCTGGTTCATGATTCTTTCTCTTTTGTTTAGTGCTGCATTTGTTTTTAAGCCAGTCCATATTACTGTATAAAGATAGATGTCACAGCTGTATAGTCAACCCTATGATGTTAGCCCTTGTTAACATATTTATGGGGATAGTTTTGTTTCTATAGGTCTGCCAATGTTGCGCTATAGTTTTGAACAAAATTGTAGAGAGCCTTGAACTGGTTATATCGCAAATCAATCAAGAAACAAACAAACAAACAAAACAAAATAAATAAATAAAAAATAAAATAAAAATTGCAACTATTTTACGTCTGCTGATGTTCATGTCCGGTCCATTTTGATTACGCTAAAAGAACTAGGGTTTTTGGAAAGTGAAACACCAGGGGAAAAACCCGAGTTCTTTTAGCATGCATGTTAATGTTAATAGCCTTCTTAAACCCTTAGTTGGTCTGAATGCTAATCTTACTTTGTTCTGGATTGTCTAAACATCACAAAAGAACTATGGAGCAGGAGCATATCGAAGATGCCATCCTAAGACGAGAAGCAGATCCCTTGAATCACTTTTTTTTTATGCAAGCCTGTTTTCGATTGATGTTTTCCTGTTGGTGTTTTATTTCTGTTGTTTCCCTCCAAAAAGAAGGATTGTTGTTTCCAACACATATTGAAGCCATTCAGGAAATTAGCGGTGACACAGACATACCTCTAGGACAAGGAAACAGAATTACTATCAGATCTGGAAGTTATGAATGGAGTAGGATTTGTTCACCTTTACCATCTACTAGCTAAGATTGCTTGGCAAGACAGTCAGCAACTTTGTGACCTTCCCCGTGGGGTTTGCTAATGGAGTAACTCCACAGAGAGAGGTTACTAGCTTTTGAATTTGGGAGATTATAAGAGGAATCTTCCTCTTCAACTCAGCAGCTGACCGGAGCCATTGCTCCTACCCTTGAACCCACTTTTCAAGGATGTCGAGAGGGAAAGCGCAGCCATTTCTCGAAACAAAAGCGAATGCCTAATCTTGTAACTAGGAAGAAACCTTCCACAGAAGTAAAGATCCTAATAAGGTAAAAAGGGAGAGAATTGCTTGCCTTCCCTCCTGCCCTATCAATTCAACAAAGAATCACCTCTTACTTCCTACGTTAACTTCCTTTATCCATCATGTCTCTATATTGCCTTCTTGCGTTAGAACTTGCTCATCAAAGATGGAAAAGTCAATCTGGCAAGACATCGCAGAGGACTCTGAGCTTAGCGATGATTACAGCTATCTGAAAGATGATGAACCTGATGAATCTCGTTACCTCCATCTAATCAATGCAGTCCTCAGCGGAACTGCTCGGCTTAACATTCTCTTGCCCACTGCTACAATCCTTGCCTTCACCATTTTCGCTCCTCTTCTAACCAACGATGGCATATGCACTACCTTGAATCGCTGGCTGATGGGTGCCTTATGGGCCCTTCTGGCTGCCTCCTGTGTCCTTTTCACGTTCACTGATAGCTTTCGCACATCAACTGGTAGGCTATATTATGGTTTGGCAACATTTAGAGGGATATGGACCTTCAATGGAGGCAGGAAGATACCATGCGTGCCGTCGGATTATAGGCTGAGGTGGGCCGATCTCTTTCACGCATCACTTTCTTTGATCGCGTTTCTTGCTTTTGCTGGGTCACATGGTGATGTTGTGGGGTGTTACTATCCAGCAATGCCCAGGAAAGTGATCAACACTGTTCCTCTTGTAATTGGTTTTGTGATTAGTATTTTGTTTGTTTTGTTTCCTTCCAAAAGAAGAGGGATTGGGTACCCATTCTTGCTGCAGAGGGAAGCATTCTATTCTAGATGCTAACTCTCTTTTCGCACAACACCTGGAACTGCTGTATTTTAACACCCAAAAAACAAGTTTGTCCGCTATGTAAGATCAATCATTAATGGAAGCTGATTTATGATAACATGTTTGTCCGCTATGTAAGATCATTAATGGAAGCTGATTTATGATAACAAAATGGCAAATTTCCGTGGAGTACACTGTTTAAGAACTCTTTTAGCATCCCGAAAAAATGTGAAACCAGAGATCACCCCGCCCCCCCCGGGAAAATGAAATAAACTGCCTTTGTAGGCTGCAAAAAATACATGAATAAACAAAAATTAATTGATTTGGTTCAGGTACAATGGCAACGCAAAGGTATTGATACACCAGGCGGTTTTCTCTTCTCTCTGACAATTGCTTCCTTGATCACAGGCAATTTTTGATGTATCTTTTCCCATACGTGATTCACTGCACCATTAGGAGAAATAGGACCAATACCACCTGGGTGACCGTTTTCATACTGATATATCAGCTGGATCTTAGACATATTTCGACGAAACTCCTCCTCCTGCTTCTTGGGAATGCTTCTGAGATGATCCATCAGCCACCCGGGCTTCAAGGCATCATCAACTGCAATAAAAACAGAGAATTCTGTGTAATCCACCATGCCTTCAAATGGCAGCTCAATGTTGTCGCTTACAATAACAGGTATACACAGGCTTTGGATGGCATCAAAAAGTCGGCAAGAAGTGGGGGTGTCCCCAGCTGGATGCAAACAGAATTCTGATGTTCTCATCCCTCTAATGGACTGCTCTCTTCCAGTGGCATCAGGGAAGCCTTCTTCCATGATAACACCAGGCTCATTAACCAGCAAGTCCCACAAATTTTCTCGAACTATGCCTCCCTGTCAGCCATAATGTTAGCAACAACATAACATGCCTCATCAAGCAAAACTCGAATGCATTTAGGTAATTTGATTGATATGAGGGTGGAAGTTAAACCCAATTAACTTTTCTGAACAGCCTCATATAAATTAACTCAACACATAGGATCACCAATCAAATAGAAACAAACAAGAGAGACCCTATCCCAGGGCCCTGCAACCCCGCCATTCTCATACACAAGCTTAAAAGTCCAAATTAATTTCTGCCAAAGGATTGGACAAACTCCAAAGTTAAAAGAGAGAGAAAACAACAGGGTACAAAGAAGAGCTGTATATTTATCACATAATAATGGGCACACAAACAAGGGAAAAAGTCCAAATTTAATTTCCATTGTCTAGGTAAAAAAAAAAAATCAAAATTGAGAAGAAAAAATGAAGACTGCTGATTAGCTGCTGAGTTATCACATAAAAAGGGTCCCGTGGATAGGAGGTGCCAAATCCAAGCTTGATTTACTTGAATGTCTGACAAATTAAACAGAAAAAACATGGATTGGGATTACTAAAGGTTATTTTGTTCCATTTTTGTTTCAGAGAAATTTTAAAACCGAAACAGGAAACAATGCAATATAAAATTTCTTAGTTTGGCATTTAGTAGGGTGAGTCAAATGATACATGAACCTAAGCATGTCATTGATAACAAAAAAAAATTGGCTCTTCATTCAATACAAATAAAAAGTTGCAGCTGATCAAAATAAATGCCGAAGCAAATGATTGTATGTTAGTTTTGATGATTAAACAACAATAATGCTTATAATAGTTTCTGAATTCAATACCAACCCGATGCCTATGTTTGGCTCCTTTAAAATAAAGAAAAAATTAAAAACACTTTAAAAATTAATTTAAAATATTTTTTTTTAATAAACAACAATAATGCTTATAATAGTTTCTGAATTCAATACCAACCCGATGCCTATGTTTGGCTCCTTTAAAATAAAGAAGGGTATTGCGTTTCTTGTTCTCTGATAACTGCAATCTAGGAAGCAGGTGCGTGTATGGAACAATCACATCTTTCAGCAGTGAAACTTGAGTATGCCTTATCATATCTGATGAACTACCATTCAACGACTTCGAGTCAAGCCTATACCACCCACCAAAGTCTACCACCAAGAGAATGGCTGGGGCTATCTCAGCTCTTACATGCCACATCGCAACTGGGTCTGCCAAAGAATGCTTCAAGGTTTAACATAACCTGACAATCCAGAGACTAAATCATAAGCTGCTAAAGTATGCATCGCACTTCTATTTTCTTGCTTTATTGCTAGGTAAGGCAAAATCATCATCATTGTATTTATCAATCTTAGTGCAATGGCAATAATGTTATACATATAACAGATCAGATCAACTAAAACCAGCCCAAACAATTACTTCAAACCCACTAACAACGCAGCCCACTTTCAAACAACTCATAACGCAAAAATTGCAAACCTCACAAACAAATCCAGGACTAGAAAGTTACATTCTAAAGACATATAACCACTCACTAATCCTATAAAATCATATCCAACAACGCCAATTAATTGATATCAAATAAAAAAATAAAAAAAAGAGCAACGATCAACCACAACAAGAAATGATCAGAACAAATCAAATATTAAAAGCAACAACCACCCATATTGCTAAATCAATAAAACACACAACCTGTAAGAACAAAGACATGATCTTTCCCACCGGATCGCTTCCAAACCTCGGAATTTCTCACAAAATCCACCACTTCCTTCTGCCTTTGATAATCCTCGTTCCCTTCTTTTCTCCTAAAACTTCCCTTTCCTTTTGCAAGCTCCATTTCAGCACTCAACGTAGCAAAAAATGGCACAAAAACAACATCAGCTTCGTTAAAATCAAATACCCTTTTAGCAAAAGAACGAGACCTTAACTTCTCTGGAGTCATCAAGTCACCAGTGATCCAGTACTCAGCACTGTACTGCTTAATCAATGGATTCTCAGGGTAATCAGGGAATTTTTGGTTTTTTATGGGTCGGGGTCGGACCTGGTGATCTGGGTCGGAGCTAATACGGGCATCGGGCATTGAGGAAGACCAGTATTGGTCAAGAAGGCCATAGTTGAGAGATCTAGGGAGGTCAGCTACATAGACTTTGATGAAAGCTTGAGAGATTTGTAGGGTGTTTTGGGGATTTGGGAAAGATGAGATTTTGTTGGAGATGAAGAGGAGACAGAGGGAGAGGAAAGTGAGGAGAGTGAAAGCGAGGAAGAGAGTTGGGTTTGAGCATGGAAGGGTGGTGGTGGGGGTTGTCTTCGGTTGTGGTGGCGGCATTTTTGGTCTAGGAATTTTGCTTTGTGCTTTGAAAGTGGCGGTTTTTGTAGGGGTGGTGGTGGGGGTTTTCCAGATTTGGTTAAGAAGGGTAGAATGGCCATTTGGGCTTCAATTTTTTATTTTTTATTTTTTATTTTTTTTGAGTGGGGAATTGCAGGTAGCCTATAGGTCATAGGATGATGAATTTTGGATTTATTAGAGAATCTGGGGTGTCATTGCTACATGAAAAATGTCTCCCATTTTCTAACTTTAATTTCCTACTTCACTTCCTTTTTTCCCGTGCTTTAGTAGAAAACTAGAAAATATATTCATTTCTTGATATTTGATAAATAAAATCTTAATAATTTTAATCTATAGAAAAATAGAATAATGCAAATTATGATTTTTTTGCTTTTTCAATTTCATTGTTTTTTAAGATGTTCTATACATAAGGGCATAAATAAGAAGATTTTATTTTAAAAAATAAGAGCATGTTTTCCAACTAAATATTTTATTTAAAAATGAAAATTGGCTTTTTATGATGTAAAGATAAAATGAAAGATAAAATAATTGTTTCAATATCATGTTTAGTCATGGTGGACAAAACATAATAAAATATAAAAAAATTATTTTAGACATCATATGTATTGCTGTCAAGTTTATATAATTTAAAAAATAATTACATTTTTTTACTTTATTTTATATTAATTGTTGAAATTGATAATATTATAATATTCTTAGATATAAAATAAGGATTGACTAGATCGGTTGAATCGAGGCCAAACTAGTTCGAGTTTAAGAAACAAATAAAGAAAGGATTAACTCAATCTGATCCGGTAAAAAATCCATGTTAGACCTGGGGTAAAATGCAAATTAAAAACTAGTTGACTTTTTAAAAAAATCTTGGTCAAAATAAGGCTACTTTGATTATTTTTTTAAAAAATGCCTTTTAGGTTAGCTAAGTTGACCCTCTCGACCTGTGACCCGAACCTTACTTTGAGTCAATTTTCAAGTTAGGTTTTAAAACTATTATAGTAATCAATTTTATCCATATGTTAACTCGAGTCAATCCGTGTTGACCTGCCCAACCCGTGACCTGGACTTAATCAACACCAAAGTTAAGTTTTAAAACTATTATAATAACAACTTTTAAACTTACATTTACCTGGATCAACTCGAGTTGATCTTCCTGACCCATTACTCATGTTTTGCCCAAACTAATCTTCAAATTAAGTTTTAAAACTATAATAATAACCACTTTTGTTTTATATGTTGACCCAAGTCAATCAGGATTGATTCTCTTAACATGTGACTTAGAGTCGACCTTCAAGTCAAATTTTAAAGTTATGATAATAACCACATTTTCTCTTATGTTAATTTGAGTTAATGGTAAAACCCACTCATGACTGGATCCTTGCTCGAATCAATCCTAAATTTAGTTTTAAAATATGATAATAATCAAATGAAATTAATATAATATAAATATACTTTCTTGTTAAAGAAACTATAAAGAGACTATAACCTTATAACAACTCTGTTTTTGGTATGAGACATGAAAGAACCACCACTCCCTTGGTTCTAGTTCATACAAGTGTCACATGTTTTGCTATAGGTTGAATAAATTTTTCTTTAACTTAAAAAAAAAAGGATGTTTAAGCATTGTTAGCATGTTTTAAAGAGAAAAAAAATTGTTACTGCTTGAGTTATAAATCCTACTAGGTCCAATAAAATGATTTAATTTAATTATATGATAAAAAAGTAATAACATATAATGAATCTAAAAAGAAAAATTGATAATGGTAATATGTTAAAAAACACTTGCCAAAATAAAAGAAAATCATGAAGCTGAGTTTAAATATAACTTAATGTTGAAAGATAAATCATAACAAAAAAATATAAAAAATTACAAAAAAACCTTTAAGCTAATTTGAGTTAGCATAACAAACTCATGATCTAGATTGTGAGATAAGATCTTTCTGATAGAAAGCAAATAGAAAAAAAATAAAGAAACTCAATCTTTATTAAACTCTATGTTAAGAGATGAAATCAAAAAATAAAATTAGTGTAAAAAATATAAAAAGAAAAGAATGATTGAAATTCGGGTTAACATTTTATACTCATGAACTGATTTATAAGACTAAAATTATCATATAAAAAAATTAGGAAGCCCAATTCTCATCCAATCCAATGTTGAATAATGAAATTGATAAAAGAAAATCAATTGAAAAAAAGATCCAAAGAAAAAAAAATCAATTAAAAGAATAAGGACCCAATTGATATAAAAAATGAAATAAAATGATATACAAGTTTCAAGTCAATCCAAGTTAGTATAGAAAATCAACGACCCAGATCATGAGGCCGAGTTATTCTTATAAAAGCAAACAAAAATAAATAAATAAAGAAGCTTAATCTTAAATAAACTCAGTGTTAAATGATGAAATTGAAAAAAATAATGTAAAAAAAAGGACTAATGTCAATGTAGGTTAACATTCCATATTCATGAGCTGAGTCATAAGACTGAGATCATTATATTAAAAAATATTATAAAACTTAATTCTTAACAAACTCAATATTGAAGGACGAAATTGAAAAAAAAACCAATTTCAAAAAAGATATAAACCCCCACATAAATATAGGATTGAAAGCAATGAAACCTAGATGAATAATGAAAATTTAAAACGAAAAGAAATGAATAAATAGTAAAAATAATAATAAAAGTGATGTGTAATAGAGAGAATGACCTCTATAAATAATTTTCAAGGTTTAGTTAAAGTTAAAATGAGAATTATAAATTTTATCTTAAAATTCATAACAACAATGAAAATAGTAACGAGTTTCGACGGATAGAGGAATTAGAGAAATTTAAAATAAATATGTTTTAAGAATGAGAAAATAATTCTCAGAAATTATGATGGAAATGATGAATACAAATTAATAAAAAACTATACAAAAAAAGTGTTAGCGTAAACCTGACTAAAAATCATTAATGTTATTGTGAAATAGTAAAAATTTTAAAAATAAAATAAATAATAAAAAGAAAAATAAATGTATTTTAAAATAAAAAAATACTCCCTAGGATTTAGTGAAATAATTGATACGATATATATAAGGATTGAATAAGAAAATTTAGATTTAAAAAAAATCATAAACTGATTATTTTTATACTATCATGCAAACTTTCGATCTGAATATCAGATCAAGATGAAACTTTGTTTGAAGTCTCTTGACATATTTCTTTATATAAGGTTAAAATTTCAAGTAAATCATAGTTCATGAAAACCTTGTCATTTAGGTTAGAAACTGGGTATTTTACAAGAAAATCACCTAAAGGGTAATATTATGATTAGAAGAAAAATATAATATCTTTATTACAAAGGAGTGTTTTTTTACTGTGGCATGATTGTGTTTTTTTTTAAATGCTTTTTTTACTTCAAATAATTTTTTTGGATCATTTTGATGTGTTAATGTAAAAATTAATTAAAAAATTAAAAAAAACTATTTTAATGTATTTTAAAGTAAAAAACACTTTAAAAAACAACTATAATTATAATACCAAACACTACCTAAAAATAGCTAGTCAACTGCTCTTAGAAAGGAAAATGAGAGTTTATAAAATTTCCACCAAATTTTGAGAGAATGTTTTTATATATATAATGTAGTAGGTAGATTTAAGCATTTACTTCAAAGGGAAACATGATCTCAATGGGAGGCAAAGATAAAAGAAAAGGAGTGAAATTATTGAGAGAGGAAAAGGAATTTGGAAAAAACTTGTTGGAAGGCTTGTTTAAATCCATTCTAGATGTCTTGGGTAAGTGATCTTACTTTTTATTTCTTGTTTATGAAGAGTAATTTGAGAAATTGATATTGGATAGTAAGCTTGAAAAAGTGTTAGTATGGAAAAGTGTTGAAATGAGTATTTCTTTGCTGAAAATTATGTTTAAATAACTTGAATGTTGTTGTTGATTAACAAGTAAGTGATTTCAACTTTCATTTCTTGGTTTTGATTGTTTAATTTGGATGATTAAGAAATTTAATGTTGAGCTAAATTGGGTTACCATTTAGAAGAGTTTGGATTGTGGGTTTATGATTGAAAGCATAATTAATGATGTTGTTTTGTTTTTAATATTTTTTTATTTCATGATATTTTTTATATTTGATCATCATAAAATTTTAATTAAATAGAAAACATGATTTTTAATTTTTTTTTGTTAAAATTTTAATTAGATATAGCAATCAAATTAAAAATTATAATTTATTTATCAAATTGCTGAACTTTTATTAAGCTCATCACAGCCTAAAAATTTTATTTTCTAATAAAATAATACAATAAACATGATTATACCAAAAATATATTCCCCCCCGTCATGACTCCAGTTTCATGGCAACTAATGGCATTTCTTGGAAAAGGTAGACACCTTACAGATTTGATCGCTATGAATCCTTCCATTATTTTCACCTGAAATTCATCCACGTCTTTCCCCCCCTTTCAATTCATCTAATAGCACATGTACTGAGAAACCTACCTGATTATTTGTGACGTCTTGCCGGCCAAAATGGGACGGGAACTGGAACCCTGAAACTGAAAGTGAAATTGCTATCAATGACTAGTTGACAACCCCTCTCAGGCAGTCTGCTACTTCCCACAAGCCTACAACAGCTAGTTGACAACCCCTCTCAGGCAGTATGCTACTTCCTACAAACCTACAACCGTACAAGGTGTCTACCTTGACATAATCATAATC
This sequence comes from Populus euphratica, assembly GCF_000495115.2. Taxonomy (NCBI): domain Eukaryota; kingdom Viridiplantae; phylum Streptophyta; class Magnoliopsida; order Malpighiales; family Salicaceae; genus Populus; species Populus euphratica. The sequence goes on along the minus strand of NW_011499921.1, from coordinate 596,998 downwards.
CATCTAAAGCTGTCCGAGGTTAATTATCAGCCTTTGCATATTACTGCTTTACTGGAGGAGGGCGGTCTCCTATCCATCCCATCTCACGGGTTAAGTTGAAAGGAACCGTGGATGCTCATCGTGCAGCTCACCACAGCCGTAGGTAATTGACCAAAACAAGAGGAGAATGAGGAGGAGGAGAAAGGCTACATGCTAGAAGAATTCTAGGCACACTGGACCCTTGTCTACCCATACTCGAGCTACATCAGCGAAAAAAACCCAACTGAGATAAAAATTAAGACCAGCAATGGTGGACCATAGAAATATGAACAAAATTTCACATTTAATTTTCCTAAGATGGTCACAAACGCAAACTCTTCAAGTGGAAAAGCGAGCTTAACTGCATCCATAACAAAAAAAAAAATCTAAAGGAAAGACAGCAAGATAAATCTCTAATGCTATCACATGAGCAGAGAGTACGGCAGTTTTCCTTCTCAAAGTAGTTAATGCTCCATCACAAACCCATCAAAATTCCAATCTCTTACAAGGTCTCTTCTCACAGCGCGACTACGTACTAGTCGCGGGGGTCCTGTCATGTCATCATTACTTGGACTAGATGGTTGTGGGGTCACTTTGGATGATGATGCAAAGGAAGAGTTTGCTCTGGGAGGAGGAAGAGATAACTTCCTGGTTATGCAGTTGGCAATGGCAGAACATCTTCCTTCGTTGTCTGAACTTGAGACTGAGTAGCTTCTAAAGGAGTGTGATGGACTTTCTACGCTGTGGCATACAAGACATGCTAGACTCATATTTTGTCCACTATTTTCAGATCAAGGATATGTCTTTCTGCAAGTTATACGCCAACAGAGAAAAAGAACAGATCAGTATTTTGATAAATAAAACTTGGCATATCAAAAAAGAAAATCCATGAATTGCTTCAACCAAAATGTATATTCACTTCTTCTTTCCTGGTGGACAGATGCAATTCCCAAAGCTGACAATGCAAATCCTCTAGCTCTCCTTTTACATATTTTAGCTATTCCTTAAGTGGATGCTGACAATGCATTCAAATGACATTAACTTTCAATAAAGTAACACGAGCAAAAATAATTTGACTTTCGAACACTGATCACCAGGAAATTCATGCACCAAGATTATGGACAATAATTGGGTATATAGTGGGTGACAATACAGGGTTGGTAAAAACACTAGCAACAACAGAGATTGGTTGGGAATGCGAAGAGTCAATCCTTGGTTAACAAAAGAACAACTTCTTCCAGCTATCCTGTAAAAAGCACCAAATCCTGTCTCAGTAACTATTCAGGTTTTCCAGTTAGATACTGTTAGCGGCATCCATGATTTATCTATTAGCGACTACAGTTAACTTTGGAAGGTAGTAAATTATCATGACATGATACCTAATTACCCAATGTGATGCTACTTGTAAACTGAACATTAAGAATTTTGTCTGTCTGCCCCAAATTATTAATCCACACACTGAACATTAAGAATTTTGTCTGTCTGTCTGCCCCAAATTATTAATCCACGCATCAAATATCCTTTTGGCATAAGATTTTCCTTCTAAAAGCCTTGCATATTGAAAAAAAAAAAGAAAATAAAAGAGAAAGAGTTGATGGTAATAAAGATAAACAAAGCTGCAATTTTATGGACAAGCTAGCTAGAGCTACAATAGGCTTCCATTAACACAGTAACGTTTCTTAAGCGGATCCTAGAAGCAGACCATTCTTTCATTTTATTGTTTTCTCACTGCACTCTTCACCACTGAAGCCATAGACCACATGCTTCATTTGTCATATTTCATCCTATCTCAAGTACACCGCAACTCCAATCCTCGAGTGGATCTTTCCTTCCCCCAGGCATGAAACTGTAATACAAAGTCAGAAAATTCCAGCCCAAAAAAGATTACTAAACTACTAAAATCTATCACTTGATCCACCTACTTCAAGATCACAATATGTCATGAACAAACAAACTAGCTAGGATTCATCTTCTAAGATAATAATGCCAAAGGAATGAATATGCCTATAGAAATGGTCGTATCAGACCTAAGAATCGGCAAAGTGTTGAGCCCTGGACTTGATAATAATGGAATTCCTGAAAATTGAAAATTGATCATGAATTGAGTGTATGTTAGGAAAATAGTGCATCCTTTGCTTTTTAGGGAGATTACCCTTTTGCACTACAATCCAAAAAGGCATAAAATGTCATCCCCTCCGTGAATACGCTTTTTATTGTAATCTCAGCAATGTTTCTCATCCTGAAAAAGTAAATGAAATTTCTATAGGCTGACTGGTATGGATCAAAAATTACTATGACGAAACCTATAATTCATGATAGCCAATCTATCACCATGCTTTGCTACTCGAGTACTTCACAACAGGATTCTCTAAACTTCACATCCACAAGCTAATCATCTTTCCTTGGATTTGCAATATGCATCTTCAAAACCACCAACAACTAATCAGCACCTCCAAGTCCCACCTTTTCTCTACTAAATACATCAAATAGATTTTCATAGCAAGAAAGGTTATTTCTATTTGCAGCCATACAAGCCATAAGGCATCCACATAAAACCATACGAGGGGGCGTTCAAGAAACTACAAAGAAGATCAAGCAATTCATATAGGATCTTTGTTAGGAGTCTACTTCTAATGTTCCCCCTTGATACACTTCAATTTTTCTCCATGATCTCATGGGGCACAATCCATTGAAATTAGAGGTTAGAAAAATTCACACACGGGGACAAATCGGCTGCAACATTTAAGACCATGTGTCATAGCAGTTAGTTATGATATGGAAAGAAAAGCCAATTTCCTAAACAATTTCCAATCATGCTAGGAGTAGAACAGCCCAAACCCCACCCCAGTAGCCAAAAAACACACAGAACCAATAGAGATTATCTATAATCCACACATAAAAGGTAAAGAGGGAAGCAAAAGAGTAAAAGAAACTCATCAGCATTATGCTAACATTATAAACCCATTAACCAAAATCCCAATTCAACACTGTCCATTAACCAGTTAATCACTAAAACTAACCTGTTCAATAAAAACAAAGAAAACCCATCTCCAAAATCATAAATTTATTCCCATATTTGGCAAATGAAACACAAAAGAAGATTAATAAACCCACCAAACAGAAACACATGCAAACAGGCATGAATTAAAACAGAAGAGATCTAAACGAGAAGACAATTATTTTCAAATGATTGAGATCCAAGAGAAAGAAACCTTAAAAAAGAAACGGGAGTCACTCTTGTAATGGTAGTTTGCAGTGTTGTGGAGATTCCAGGGGCGGGAGAGGTTGAATATAACATTAAAAGATCCGAAAGATCAGAGCTCAGTTGTCATTATATCTTTAAGGAAAACAAGAGTTTTTGAACGATTGATTATTTGTTAGTTTGCGCTTTTGTCTTGTCAGCTCAGCCTATCTCTCTTCTTCACCACCTGTACTTGGGTTTGTTACCTAGCTATTAGTTTGGGTCTGAAGACTGACCAGTAAGGTGGTCTCTATAAACAATTTTATTTTGGTGGGCATATCCCAGCCAATTTATTTATCGACTAAAACTAAGTTTGTGATTAATATTGTTATTAAAAGTATTTTTTATATTAAAATATTTTTTTATATTTTTTAATATAAACATGTTAAAATAATTAAAAAGTGTTAAAAAATATTAATTAATTTTTTTAAGTGAAATGTATTTTTAAAACACATTCAAGAGTAAAAGTGATTAGTAATTATTAATGTTTACTTTTATTTTATGTTTCAAAATTTTTTTTCAAAAATTTTATTTTTTATTTTTTTTATTTTAAATAAATATTTTTTTATATTTTTATATCATTTTAATACGCTATATTAAAAATA
>NW_011499921.1:549071-591999 GCF_000495115.2 Populus euphratica | reverse complement strand
AAATAAAAAATATTATTTTAATACATTTCTAAATGAAAAATATTTTAAAAAGTAATTGCAACCATTCTTTTAAACATACTAGTTTGGAGCTGCTATTTAACTTGTTTTTTTATAAAAAACATAATTTGATTCTTTGAATTATTTTTTTTAAAAATTATTTTGATATATGATGTTAAAACTAATTTTTTTAAATAAAAATACTATTTTATATAATTTAAAATAAAATATATTATAAAAAAAAATTATCAATACATTCTAAAACACCTCCTTCTATTACTAAATCAAATAAAATTAAAATTTTTGAGCATATTTTTAATAAATACTTTTACATTTAATTAACTCGCATAGTAAGCCAGACTAATTTTTATCTCCCCATCAGCATCATTTTAATATATTAAAAAGAATTTAATAAATTTATCTAAATAGTAATTTTAATGTTTGAATTAAAGAAATTAAGAAAGAGTACATGCCTCTTTTACCTTTTAGCTAGTTCTTTAAAACTCATCCCAATTCAAAATTTATTAATTTTATTAATCTTTAAAACTCATCCCAATTGAAAACTTTTTACTTTTATTAATCTTTAATGATTCAATCAAACTTAATTTAAACCCAATAAAATTAGAATTAAGAATTTCACAATACCGTTTTAGTAAAACTAATTCATCAAGATTAATTATGTGTTTGTTTACATGTTTTTAAAAGTTATTTAAAATTTTTTTTTATTGAAAAAATATTAAATTGATGTTTTTTCAAGTATTTTTTATTTGCTAATATCAATAAATTAAATTTTTTTAAAAAATATTTTTTTAATATATTTTAAAATAAAAATATTTTAGAAATACACGCCAACTTGAAAAAGATTTTTAAACTTTTCACTTTAATTTTTAATTTTTATTATTTGGCCTGGAAATGGGCAGTCACAATCCCTTCAGAAGTGGCTTTCCCTACGAAGTTGGGAAGAAGACAGTCGCATGTTTGCGTGACCAGTTCCGGTCTTTTCGCCCAAAGTAAATATTTTCATTGACGGGAAAACAGTGAATGACGTGTGCATCTCCCACTGGAGTCGATCTAAATTATATTAATATGAAGAAAAGGGCTTTAGATATCATAGGAGAAAATTTACAAAACCTAAAAATATTCTCACACATTCTCTGTTCATTTTAAATCAAATTTAGAAATTTAGATGGGGTTAATTTTTTAAATTTTTTTTATTTAGAAATATATTAAAATATTATTTTTTATTTTTTAAAAATTATTTTTGATATCAACGCATCAAAATAATATAAAAACATCAAAAAATATTAATTTAAAATAATAAAAAAATTTAATTTTTTTTTTTAAATATTTTGAAACACAAAAATAAATAGAATGCACAGGAAATTAGAATTATTTTGTCTTAAAAAAATAATTTAACCATTTCACGTATCCATATTTAGTTTGTTAGTTTTAAAAGTATTTTTTATTTGAATATATATTTAAATTATATTTTTAATATAAATAAAAAAATAAAAAAAATCATTCAAAAAAAGATATATATTTAAATTATATTTTTTTAAATTTATTTTTAATATAAATTAAAAAATAAAAAAAATCATTCAAAAAAATTATTAAAAAAAAAACACAATATAGCCGCCAAGACAAATAAAGTATTCATCTTCAACAATTACCACGGTTCAATGCCTAAAACCCTAAACGACTAAGAAAGTAAATAGCCAATTTTTTAGGCAATATCATGCAATAAATAAATATTTTCAAGAAACATGCTCGTACCCATTAAATCAAATTAATTATTTTAATCTCTATAAAACTTGATAAATTAATCTAATACCTTGCTTATCTAGAATCTAATATAAATTAGATTTTATTTTAAATTATTTTTTATTAAAACAATATTATCATTTTTAAAATTATAGCTAAATTTGACCTATTAATTTGTAGATGAACTCACCTAACCTATGATAGGAGGTCCCAATTATTTTTTATAAATATGATACCATGTCAGGATTTGAACATCAAGATATATATATATATATATATATAGAGAGAGAGAGAGAGAGAGAGAGAGAGAGAGAGAGAGAGAGAGAGAGAGAGAGCTCCTCCATGAAAAGCATCCCTCCCTTCAGCTTCTTCAACGCTAACTTTGATGCACGTCTTGATCAACAACATAATCGTCGTCATCAAAATCAAAATCGGCACGATCATCTCATCCAAGGGATCCAGTACCTCAACAAAATCTTCAAATGTCACCACATGGCCCCACGTGTAAAACCCTAAACCACTAGCTGGTTTCTTTGCAAAATCAATAACAAAAGAACCAGTTTTTGAGGCAGTATCATGACATAAAAATACACTCTCAAGATTATGCATGTCGGAGACCATGCCGGACTTGAAACTAGTGCGAGAATCAGCTGAGGAAACCAGTTGGGAGAAGGAACTAGGCATGACTAGTGTAAATCGTGCCTCAATATTTCTTTTATAATAAAGATAATTTTTTAACAAAAAATAAATCAACATTACAACTATTTTATTTATAAGAAATCAAAACTATAATTTATAATAGCCATTTTAATATTTTGCATTTGTGATAATCTAATTGCAGGGTATTAATTTTATTTTATTAAAATTAGAATAATCATAAAAAATTATATTGTTGACCCAAAAAATATTTATATTAAAGTTATAAATACTTGGTAAAATAATAGTATTAGCGAGAGAGGCTCATCACCAGCCCAGTTGAAAGAAGCATGATAAAATCTGCTTACTTATTATAACCGTAACGGCCATGGAAGACTTCCCTTTCATCCATGTTTCCTTTCCTTGTGTTAAAAGGATTGGAATCTTATACTTTGGCTAGGTTTCCTCTTCCATTCCGGATTAAAGCACACAGATCTTTCGGTCTCTATCTATAAATTCAAGTCACAACAATACATGTGAATTCTCTCTATCCATCCATAACTTACACGTCGATCTTCTTGTTTCTCCCTTTTCAATCGTTTCTTCAATGGCGCTTGCAAGAGTTGATGAAACCCTAACTGCAGTTAGCACCACTCTGGTTAATCCCGACAACAACACTGAGCCCATGTTTCTTGTTCAAATCTTGTCGGAAAGTAGGAAAGAGACACGGGTTAGAGTCAGAGGACAATCACTAGCCATGCGAGTGGATGATAACCGGCCAACTGCTGCTGACCCAACTAGTTATTTCTTCCAAATCCCTTGTCAAGTTGTTGCTCAGCCCGCTTCATGCTTTCCTTACATTGCCCACATGATTTCTTGCTCCGATTTTAGTGCTTCTTTATCCAACTATTTGGCCTCAAAGATTGCTGCCTTTTCTGACAATCTTGTGAGGGCCGGTTGTTTTGGATTCTTCGTGTTGGCTCATGTCAAGGTCGTGGAGGAAACTGTTCATGTCGTGGAGCCAATATTTGACACAGATCGACATGTAACCGTATCAACGGGTGCATCGAAGGGAGTGTTAAAGAAGTTGGAGAAGGAGAGGTTTTACACGAAGCAGGGGCAGAGCAACGATGATTCTTCTTCCGGTGGTACTTGTGTGGTTTGCTTGGAGGATTTTTCAAGTTCGGTGAAGCTATCAAAGTTACCTTGCTCTCATGTCTTTCACGAAAAATGCATCTTTCGTTGGGTGCTAAACTCCAAATCCTGCCCACTTTGTAGAAGTCAAGTGGAATAGCAGACGATTAACTCTAAATTGACATTAATTAATTAGATTTTAGTTAATTCTTTTTGTCTTTTGAAGAATCATTCTATTCTTAATCTGTTGGTGTTCGAGAATGTATTGTTGATCAATTTTTGTCTTCTATATGTGCAATTGTTCGTGAAAATCTAAGAACAAACAATTACTGTGTGTTCATTATCTACATTTACTCTTATTTTAGCTTTAGACATGACCAATGACATCAACTGAAACCCTTTAAAACAACGTGAGCAAGGCTGTGACTGCCTCCGCCCCAATCGATTGTCCAACCAATTCTCCTTTTCTTTCTGTTTCTTGATCTCTTCGGCGGCTCCAGCCAAGCAACAGAACAAGAAAAGTCTTTGAAACGAAACTCATGGCATTGTCACATATCAGAACTCTCTGATGAAATACTCGAAAGAATCTTGTGCAAACTCCCAATTACAACTCTCATAGAATGCAGGTACGCTTGCAAGTCATGGAGAGTTATCATTTCAGATTCTCATTTTGGTAAGCTTCAATTCTTAACTGGAGACCCCCAGTGCCCTTATCCTCTTGACAGAAAACAACGAAAACGTTCCTTGTGTTGAATTTAAGGGAAAAACTTGCTACCTAACTAAGGCACAAAAACATGTGTAAGGTTATAGTACACATAAACTTAGAATTTGCAGTTGATCATTTGCAATATATCTTGTAGTATATTGGAATTTGCAGTTTCAGTTTTTGTTCAGTGCTATAAGAAAACGATGCAACTGTCCTACATGGCGACGTCCTTTCAGTTTACTACTGAAGGATCAAAGTGTCTGATTGGGTATATCAAATCACACGGGACTTCTTTACCGTCCAGTCTATGTTGCTGCCTTCTTTATAGCATGCACAGTGGCTTGGCTACAACCGTTCCATATGTGACTTATTATTATCACTCCATTTTTTTCCGACAAATATTTAACTGCATGTTACATACTTTGTTTATATTCACAAGGTCTTTTTTTTTTTTTAATACCATATATGATCGCACATGACAAATCTATATTTAGAATTAATGCGGCTCTTCTGCATTCATCATATTATGCAATTGAGTTGACTTTTATCATTCCCGATTGGTTTTTTACCTGGAAAGGTTTGGGTATACTTGAGGATCAGTATATTTATTTCAATATAATTTATGGGATAAAGGATGTAATGAAATCTCATTTGTGTTTTTGTATATCTGAACACTATAATATTGGTCAACATACTGAGTAATATTAAGATGTTTTTCTACACAACATACAATGAAATATGAACAAGATTGATGAAATCTTTGCAATTTACTACATGTGTGTGTTCTGTTTGCCAACTTAACTATTTATCAAACATTTTTTTTTTGATACTTGGTTTGCAAAAAATGTGAACTTGAAGACAAATATTTAACTGCATGCTGTGATAACAATATAATTTTAAAACAATATAATTTAGTAACTTGTTACATACTTTGTTTATATTCACAAGGTCTTTTTTTTTTTAATACCGTATATGATCGCACATGACAAATCTATATTTAGAATTAATGCGGCTCTTCTGCATTCATCATATTATGCAATTGAGTTGACTTTTATCATTCCCGATTGGTTTTTTACCTGGAAAGGTTTGGGTATACTTGAGGATCAGTATATTTATTTCAATATAATTTATGGGATAAAGGATGTAATGAAATCTCATTTGTGTTTTTGTATATCTGAACACTATAATATTGGTCAACATACTGAGTAATATTAAGATGTTTTTCTACACAACATACAATAAAATATGAACAAGATTGATGAAATCTTTGCAATTTACCACATGTGTGTGTTCTGTTTGCCAACTTAACTATTTATCAAACATTTTTTTGACACTTGGTTTGCAAAAAATGTGAACTTGAAAAGTGCCACCAACAATATTAAAAGATACTGCAACATGATCTTGATCTTTAGATTTAAGTACGTAGATATTCAATTCTAGTTGAACAATATAAAGCTTTTATGATCCCACATGCAATGTAGCTATATGCATTTTTCTGTGTATGTAACAAAATACACATTAGTCCTATAAAATATCAATTGGACTAAAATGAAAACATGCAAAACATATGCTTTTTTCAAAACATGATTAAAAGATTCAAAAAAATATGTTGTCACATTGCCATATCGGTGGCCCCCATCATAAGAAAAACCCATCTTTCTCTCTATTCATACTCAAGCCATTTTGTTTTTCATTCTAGGTGACTATTGCCCCTATTCATCAAACCATATATCAAATTTATGCTTTTAATCTTTATAGCTGCATTTTATGTAACTTTTTTATTTATTTGAAAAATATTTGGATTTAAGATTAAAGTTACTTGCTAGATGTTTAAATAAATATTGATGATATCTAATTGAATTAGGCTAGATTTTTATCATTTTATTTTTAATATCAGTTTGCTTGTCTAATATTATATAAATATCATTATAGTCAATTATAATGTGATGTTGAAGAAGTTATAAGAACCATCTCCAATTGACATTATTTTCTTCTTCAACTACTGCATAAACCATAGGTAAAGTCCTATTATATTTGCATTAAAATTAACTAGAAGTAATAACTTTCACTAAACCTTGTAAATATATGGATGCCATCCACACTAATAATTAGCTTATAAGAGTTAAACCCCTCAATTGTAGGACCAAATCTCCAAAAAACTTTGCTAGAAATAATTGTTTCATTATCAAGTTGTCAATTATATTTCCACTCAACAACATTCTCAAGATTTGATTTTTGTAATGCCAAAAATGATTTAGGTAACATTTCAAATGAGTCTTTACGTGTATCAAATTCCTCAAATATCTTTTGTTTTGCAGCTTATGCCTTATAGTAAGAAATTTTAAACTTATAATGTAATTTGGTTTTTTTCTCAAGTAATGTTATTTTGAATAAGAGTTGAAACCATTGATTCAATAAATTTTGAATCAAGTTGAGGGTGATTTTTTTTATAATGTTTGTATTGGTGCATGTGTGTTTACCTTTCAACTTTACTAACTCATAGGAATATGATCTTTTATGGTATCTCCAATACAAGTACTATTGATATTCTAGTGCATGAACACATTGTTATTACAATGTGAACATATATTTTGTTTGAATGTTGAACTTGATATTTAAATGAATATACAATGTGTCATTGCTTAACCATATTTACTAAATAATCTTTAGTGCTGAAAGTTTGTCCAAATACCAAATCAACATTACGAATTAAATTTATATAGTAAATAGACCAATCATAACAAATTATGTCATCTACTCAAGTATCAAAGCCATATTATGAAACATGAGGCTTTGTTATCTTATCACCATTATTTGATGTTACAAATAAATTCATGACACCCTTATGTTTATTATCACTAGGTTCAGATGAGTCATACGTACGATGATTACAATTTATAATTTTGATCTTATTTTCATCTCAAATTCCTATAATTATATCTTCCAATAACTTAGACATACTAGCAGTAGTAAAATATGATGATTATCTAAGTGGCTGAGCATATATGGGTTTAGATACAATAATATTTCCATGATATTATATAAACTTTTATGTTTAAGTCAAATACTCACATACAACTTTATCATGTTCGATCCACTTTAGATGAATGATTCCATCATATTTCTAAAATTCACATCACATGCAATCGATACAGGATAATACTGATGTTTCTTAATAAGAAACCTCTAAGTCATATTCTTCTTTCAACATTATTATAATTCAACACAAGTCTTCCACGTATAACTTTTTTGGTATTTTCTAATGACATGTCTTTATGAGTATTCAAGAACATAGAATTTTCATCAATGTAAGTGATACTATTATTCATATTATGAATAACAGTACCACTATAATGACATAACATAAAGAAGTTGGAAGATATATTCTGTAAAATAAGAATACCTATTTAATAAAAAATAATTTATCACATAATTCAACACAAACCCTAATTGCTATTACTTAGACTTTAATAATATCAATAAAAACATGTAACAAAATACACATTAGTCCTATAAAATATCAGTTGGACTAAAATGAAAACATGCAAAACATATGCTTTTTTCAAAACATGATTAAAAGATTCAAAAAAATATGTTGTCACATTGCCATATCGGTGGCCCCCATCATAAGAAAAACCCATCTTTCTCTCTATTCATACTCAAGCCATTTTGTTTTTCATTCTAGGTGACTATTGCCCCTATTCATCAAACCATATATCAAATTTATGCTTTTAATCTTTATAGCTGCATTTTATGTAACTTTTTTTTTATTTGAAAAATCTTTGGATTTAAGATTAAAGTTACTTGCTAGATGTTTAAATAAATATTGATGATATCTAATTGAATTAGGCTAGATTTTTATCATTTTATTTTTAATATCAGTTTGCTTATCTGATATTATATAAATATCATTACAATCAATTATAATGTGATGTTGAAAAAGTTATAAGAACCATCTCTAATTGACATTATTTTCTTCTTCAAATACTACATAAACCATAGAGGTAAAGTCCTATTATATTTGCATCAAAATTAACTAGAAGTAATAACTTTCACTAAACCTTGTAAATATATGGATGCCATCCACACTAATAATTAGCTTATAAGAGTTAAACCCCTCAATTGTAGGACCAAATCTCCAAAAAACTCTGCTAGAAATAATTGTTTCATTATCAAGTTGTCAATTATATTTCCACTCAACAACATTCTCAAGATTTGATTTTTGTAATGCCAAAAATGATTTAGGTAACATTTCAAATGAGTCTTCACATGTATCAAATTCCTCAAATATCTTTTGTTTTGCAGCTTATGCCTTATAGTAAGAAATTTTAAACTTATAATGTAATTTGGTTTTTTTCTCAAGTAATGTTATTTTGAATAAGAGTTGAAACCATTGATTCAATAAATTTTGAATCAAGTTGAGGGTGATTTTTTTTATAATGTTTGTATTGGTGCATGTGTGTTTACCTTTCAACTTTACTAACTCATAGGAATATGATCTTTTATGGTATCTCCAATACAAGTACTATTGATATTCAAGTGCATGAACACATTGTTATTACAATGTGAACATATATTTTGTTTGAATGTTGAACTTATTGCTATTGAACATATATTTTGTTTGAATGTTGAACTTGATATTTAAATGAATATACAATGTGTCATTGCTTAATCATATTTACTAAATAATCTTTAGTGCTAAAAGTTTGTCCAAATACCAAATCAACATTACGAATTAAATTTATATAGTAAATAGACCAATCATAACAAATTATGTCATCTACTCAAGTATCAAAGCCATATTATGAAACATGAGGCTTTGTTATCTTATCACCATTATTTGATGTTACAAATAAATTCATGACACCCTCATGTTTATTATCACTAGGTTCAGATGAGTCATACGTACGATGATTACAATTTATAATTTTGATCTTATTTTCATCTCAAATTCCTATAATTATATCTTCCAATAACTTAGACATACTAGCAGTAGTAAAATATGATGATTATCTAAGTGGCTGAGCATATATGGGTTTAGATACAATAATATTTCCATGATATTATATAAACTTTTATGTTTAAGTCAAATACTCACATACAACTTTATCATGTTCGATCCACTTTAGATGAATGATTCCATCATATTTCTAAAATTCACATCACATGCAATCGATACAGGATAATACTGATGTTTCTTAATAAGAAACCTCTAAGTCATATTCTTCTTTCAACATTATTATAATTCAACACAAGTCTTCCACGTATAACTTTTTTGGTATTTTCTAATGACATGTCTTTATGAGTATTCAAGAACATAGAATTTTCATCAATGTAAGTGATACTATTATTCATATTATGAATAACAGTACCACTATAATGACATAACATAAAGAAGTTGGAAGATATATTCTGTAAAATAAGAATACCTATTTAATAAAAAATAATTTATCACATAATTCAACACAAACCCTAATTGCTATTACTTAGACTTTAATAATATCAATAAAAACATATCTAATTGTATCAATTAAAACTTAAATTATCTTAGTTGAAACAAAACCTCAATTATGATTATTTTTACCAAAATTCAATGCAAACTTAAGTTATTATGATTTCAACCATAACTTTATTAGTAACATCAATTAATTAAAAGATATCTAATTGCACCAATTAAAACAAAATTTATTTCAATTCAAATAATATTTTCAAATATAACAAGTAAACTAGAAATTCAATTTAAACCATAATATCCCTAATTCAAACCTAATTGATTTTATAAATAACATCAATTGTATAAAAACAAATACAATTGCTTCACTTAACCCCAAAACTATCTCAACATCCATAAAATATCCAATTATCAAACACAACATAAATAATCATAAATTAAAACTCCAAACTCAAAACTTCTTAATTCAATAATGAAACCAATCATAAATTAAAACTCAAAATTCAAAACTTCTTAATTCAATAATGAAACCTATAAAATTAAGAGACAATATAACTGTTTTACCTTGATTTTTTTTACAGCTAGATGGCTATTTTACCACTTGTCATGGCGAAGAGGCTGCAAATCAAGCTTAGATTGATAGTTTGCAACCATATAACAGTAGATAGACTTTTAGAGATAAGAGGAAGATGATTATGGTGTTTTGATGGTGGATTGAAGGCTATTTTCAGCATTTAAAGGCTATTTTGGTAATGGTTTTTAGGGTTTTAGGGTTTTTTCTTTTGAAAGAGTGGTGGCTATTGAGAGTTGAAGGGTGTTTAATCACCCATTATAACTATGATTTTGAATCACGATTGTATACGTAACCACAATTCTAACTCATGGTTTTGTTTAAAATGATGATTTTGAATAACTATTATGTTAAACAAAATCAGTTTTCTAATATTTTTTAAACTATGTCATTTTCATGAAATTTTATGCCATTGACTTCATATTTAATTTTTTATTTCCAAACATCACATGAAAATTAGTTGCACTTCATATTTATATTTTTTTTTCCAAACATCACATGAAAATTAGTTGCCAAACTAAAAAATAATTTGTAGATGTCACACTTTTATGAACAAATATGGTTCAAACTCAACCCACCAAATAGGCACCCCATTTATCTGAATGGCTAGAAAATTTTATGCTAGTGTAATAAGAAAACATGGAGCTAGCATTAGAGAAATATTATTTAAAAGCACTATAGTTGGCAAATATAACAACAAATTTCTCTATCTGATAAGGAAATAGATTCCTCGTTTTAGCAATATCATATTGCACAATACCTTTCAATCTTTATGTTTATAAACTACCCACCACTATCCATAAAGTTGCAACCTTTAAGTTAGTATCCTTATAGAAAACTCATAAACCATCAGCAAAGCCTCTCGAAAATAATCCTGAAAATAAAAGCTCTTATGCGTTAGCAGCACTAATCTTAGGTTTAACAATAGCAACTATATCAACTTTATTAATCCTAATAAGATCAACAATAAATTGGTGAAAATTAGAACTAGCAACTCTTTGCAATTCCAATACATTACATTAAATGTTGGAATCAATAGAGCAATGATAAAGGGAGAGAAAATGTATCATGAAATGTTAAGTTTCACCCACAACTGAAATAACCATCTCAATCCAATATCTTAATTTGTTAAGTAAGGTCCCAATATATAATTTATATTATTTTTTAACACACGCCCTCAAGTGCAAGCCTTGTGTGCTTGAAACTTGCACATGCTTACAATACTTTATGTTTAATTTTTATCAAATAAACGGGGATAGTGAGATTTGAACTCGTGACTGCTTGATCATTAAGGCTCTGATACCATATTAAAAAATCATCTCAACCCAATACCATGTTAGAGAATAATATAAATTATATCTTGAGACTTTACCTAACAGCTTAAACTATTAGGTTGAGATGATTCTTTGACATTGTATCAGAGTCTTGATGACTAAGTAGTCACGAGTTTGAATTTCACCATCCTCATTTATTTGATAAAAATCAAGCACAAAGTAATATGAGTCTGTATAAGTTTTAAGCTCAGAGAGTTTTCACTTGAGGGGGTGTGTTAAAGAATAATATAAAACATATCTTGGAATCTCACCTAACAATTTAAGTTTTTAGGTTGAATTGGTTCTTTAACATGGTATCAGAGTCTTGATGACGAAACCGTCACGAGTTCGAATCTCACCATCCTAATTTATCTGATAAAAATTAAGCATAAGGTAGTGTGGGTCTTTGCAAGTTTCAAGCTCAAAGGGCTTTTACTTGAGAAAATATGTTAGAAAATAATATAAATCATATCTTGAGATATTACCTAACAGCTTAAGCTATTGGGTTGATATGATTCTTTGATAATAGCCTCATCTCTTATAAAACAATTAGAGGTTTAAAAGGACGCAGCAGTATTTCAAAAAGCAAGATATTTTTTTTTCCTTAAGTTCAGGAAAAGCTTTTCTAAAATCCTTCTCCATAGTAGCATTTAGGAGTAACTGTGGAATTGTGTTTTGCTCCAAGAATAACCAATTTAAGGTTACTAAACTTTTCCTTGATAATGAATTTTTTATTTGGGAAGCCAAGGTATATATATTATTAGAAAGTAATGTAAAATTGTTATTAAAATTTTACTAATAACTTAAATCTTAAATTAATAAAATTAAATATAAGATAGTTATAAGTACATATAAGTTTTAAATTTAAAAAGATTTGATTGGAAAAGATATAAATTATTTTTAAATTTTATTATTTATATTAATTTTTTAGATTAAAATATTTTTTTTTTTGCTGTTATATTCTTAGAAATGAGAACAAAATAGACATGGACATGATGGACAGTTTCAATATAACTGAATCACCTATTTCAAGTATCTGTCTAATTGATTGTAATTGATTGCAAATAATAGTAAACTTTTAAGAATGTAGCTCTCTGCCCCTCTCTGCTACAAAATAATAGAAGTAATCGGTTTTGTTCTTGTTCTGCATTCCTATCTATGCATTGTACTCAGAAATCATTATTTTTAGTTTGATTTGATATTTATAAAAAAATAATTAAAATTAGTTTTTTATTAAAAAAATTAAAATTAAATTAAAATTAGTTCAAATCAATCAGTTCTAATTATTTTTTAAAAAAACTTGTACAAACCAATTTGATTTGAGTTTTTTCAATTTGATTAGATCTTTTTAATTTTTTTTAGTTTGGGTTCAGTTTGGTTTGTTTTTTAATTTTAAATTTATAAAACCAAAACCGAATCTAACTAGTCAATTATTTTAAAATTCTAGTTAGTTTAATACCGAATCTAACTAGTGAATTATTTTAAAATTCTAGTTAGTTTAATTAGTTTTTTACTATTTAGTTTTTTCAATTACTTTTTTTTTTTAGTTTTTTCAATTTAATTGGTTTTTTTAATTTTTTTTACTCATCGCTACTTGTATTTCAAACTAAACACCAATTCTCCTACAAATATTTCAACTTCCATCTGCAGGATATGACAATAATCAAACTCAACATTCAGTCCATTCACCTCTTTGAGTTCAATGGCCTTGATTCTTAAGCCATAGGATCTTCGAAGACGCGCTTATCATGTCTTTGTGGTTCCATCATCTTTGAGTGTGGCTCTCATCTTGCATTTCATATTGCTCACATATAGTTTTTCTTTCCCAGGTTCAGAAAGCATTAATACATATGCAGTTCTGGTGTTCTTGTAAGGCTACGATTGTTTTTCACTGGCTTTTATATTTGCAATGAAGCAAACACATAATAACCTATTTAATAATAAATCAAACTGTATTTTATATTATTAGATTTATTAAAAAATTAAGTTTAAAATATAATTTTTTTATAGCAGTTTTTATATTTTTTAATTAAATTTTATAAAATTCTATTTGTTTTTATATTTTAAAAGTATTTTTAAAAATTTTAAAATTTAAAATTTGAAATTTAAAATTTTTTAAATTAATATATTTATGATGTTTTTAGATTGTTTTAATATACTAATATTAAAATTATTTTTTTAAAAATAATTTTAATAAATTTTTAAATAAAAAAATATTTTAAAAAACAATCACAATTACAATCATAATTTTACTAAATATTATATATAAATTTCAATCATAATTTTTATTAATTATACATTTAAATTCAACTAATCATGCTTTTTAAAATTACAATCATAAATACTACCTGACAAACTATGATAGTAGGTTTGTTATGATAATACGTAACACATATTACAAACGATATTCTACTGTAGCAAGCAACTACAATGAATGAACTGCCCGTGTCTGGCAGGAAATGTTCAAATAAACGCGCGCAGTTCCATGTGTCCACTGTTCATTTCTGAAGAGAAGGTCAAGACTGATGATGGGAAGCAGAGATGCTGCAGTTTGCTCCAAGTGTGCGGCGGTGTTTTTTCTGCAGTATCACTGTCTCCTATCCATCCCACACATTTGTTAATACCTTATTCAATAAACACAACTACTCCCTGTCTTCACACCAACCATTCCCATACCATATTTATGCAGAGCTCAATTCCCTAGGAAGGAAATCGTTGTATCCAAAATTATTGGGAATTGGCAGCTTCGGTTTTTGCTCAGTGCTATGATTCTAACGCAACTCTCTGATATTGTGACTCGCTTTCAAGTTATCCGTGAAAGATCAAAGTGTATATGAGGTAACAGCTGTGCTTTAATGTCCAAACTGCAGCCTCACTGCTGACCACTTTCCCTGTGAATGAGTCACTGCCACGCAAAGTTTAATGACCAGATGAACTGTCGGGGTGCGCTTACTGTAAGAATTAGGATTTAGGTCTAGGAGGAGTGTAAAAGGGCTTTCGAGTTTATTTCTCGGAACAGTTAAAAACTATTCACATTTAGATTTTATTAGAAAAAAAATATCTTCATAATTTAGCTATAATTTTCGGATTGGTAAAACTTCGATTTGTTTTTGTTTTGCTACATGCTCCTCATGAACAGGAAGCATTTGTGGATAGTTCCTACCTGTACTGTCAAGTAAATTAAAATTTCGCAAATCAGGGCTTGGTCTAGCGGTGGAAGGGGTTTGTCTCCTTCCACTGCACCTGGGTTCGAGTCCTGGCGTGCACGTCTGTCATCCCCGCGGTGCCTTACATGTCTATTGGGTTTGCAGGGTATTCAGTGGGCCGTGGGGATTAGTCGTGGTGCGCGTAAGCTAGCCCGGACACCACACATGAAAAAAAAAAAAAGTAAATTAAAATTTCGGGTGTTAACGTCAAGCTAGCTATAATAAATGTCACAGATATCAAGTAAATTAAAATTTCGAAAATCAGGGTTTGACCTAGTGGTGGAAGGGGTTTGTCTTCTTTCACTGCACCTGGGTTCGAGTCCTGGTGTGCACGCCTGTCATCCCCGTGGTGCCTTACATGTCTACTGGGTTTGCAGGGTATTCAGTAGGCCGTGAAAATTAGTCGTGGTACGCGTAAGCTAGCCCGGACACCCCACGTAAAAAAAAAAATAAATTAAAATTTCGGGTGTTAAAGTCAAGCTAGCTATAATAAATGTCACAGAAGAAGTAGGTTGCATTGAAAATTCATCCAAGACTCTACTGGTTATAAATTGACCATTCCTTGCCTCTCATTCTACACAAATAATCTTTGGTCCAAACTTCCTACAACTTTGATCAACATGGCTAGTCATCAGATAATAAACTCAAGACTCCTCTTATTGACCATCCCTATCCTTGCTTGTGTCTTTCCATGTAGTTGTTATGCTAGGACAAGGGATAAAAATGGAGCTCGCATTAGAGGAGTGTTTGTGTTTGGAAGCTCTCTAGTTGACAATGGCAACAACAACTTCCTCAAAAACTCAATAGCTAAAGCTGATTTCTTGCCATATGGAATAGACTTCCCTTATGGGC
Source organism: Populus euphratica (assembly GCF_000495115.2). NCBI lineage: Eukaryota > Viridiplantae > Streptophyta > Magnoliopsida > Malpighiales > Salicaceae > Populus > Populus euphratica. The sequence goes on along the minus strand of NW_011499921.1, from coordinate 576,371 downwards.
CTTCTGGTAGATTTACAAACGGGAAAAATGTAATCGACCTCCTTTGCGACCAGCTTAAGCTTCCTTTAGTTCCTGCTTTCACCGATCCCTCAACTAAGGGAACGAAAATTATCCATGGTGTCAACTATGCTTCTGGTGCTTCTGGCATACTGGATGACACCGGATTGCAAGCAGTAAGATGGCCTCATTTTTTCTTCTTATGCTATCATTTCCTCCTCCTTGTACATGTAATACATATACATTAGCTTCTATCGATCACAAAATGATAAGCTCGCTGCATGAATGTGGCTTAAACGCTTAATGGCTTGCATTCAGGGCAATGTTATCAGCTTAAATCAACAAATCAGGAATTTTGAGGAGGTCACACTGCCAGTTTTAGAAGCTGAAATGGGATTCCAAAGAAGAGAGTTACTTCCGAGGTATTTGTTTGTTGTGGGAACTGGAGGGAACGATTACTCATTCAACTACTTCCTGAGACCATCTAATGCAACTGTCACTCTTGAAGCCTTCACTGCCAGCCTGACAAGGAAACTGTCGGGGCAACTTCAGGTGCATTGATCAATTTCTTATCTTCAGCTAGAAAACTATGGACATTTTGATCTGCATTTAAATTTAAATTGACAGCTCGTCACTTCCTGCTGGTCTTCCAATTATATAGAACACCAATATGTACAATATTTCCTTTTCCTTTCTTTTTCTCGTAGTTTTTATTTTTCTCTCTATTTTGACTCAAGTATAGCATGGATAAAAATAAAAACTAGGGTAATTAAACTCTAGGTTACATTCCGAAATTATAGAAAAATAGACAGAGAAAACTCTAATATTTTATGAAAAGTTTTAATTCCATAATCCAGCGGAAATAAGTAGTCTATAAAACTATTTAAATAGAAGAAAAACATCAAGATTACATTAAGTGTTCTAATCTAAGTAGAAAAAAAATTAAAAAACAAGAAGGAAAATAAAGAAATTCTCAAGCAATAACTTCCAGCAGGTCCAATTCCGAACTCGGATGAAGTTATTTTAATTTTATATGGAATCGAATAAAAAATATTGACATTTTTTTATCAAAAGATCATTTTAACATGTTCATACTTCTTCTTGAACTATGACTTTGCTCATGATCAACTTTCCTTTTTTTCGTTTTCTTGAAATTTCACCCTTTTATTTTTAATTGAATTGGGAGAGTGTTCTTCGTTCAATAATTGTTTAAGGACTCCTACACAGCATACACCTAACTTTCTACTTTAGTTCTTCGCATTAACTATTTTTGCTTTGGTTGTGAAGAAGATTTGTAGCTGAAAATGTTCCATGCACCTTAAAGGACATTATTTGGTCACGAGCCTTTACGGGCAACAAGGCCCTGGTTTCCATTTACCATTTCAATTACAGGATGAATTTGAACTTTCAACAAATATCTTGTCTAAATTTTTCATGGCAGGATCATGTTTTACAGCTTTAATCAATACATTGTTGCTGCAGAAACTGTACAGTTTAGGGGGTCGCAAGTTTGCCTTGATGGCTGTCAATCCAATCGGGTGCAGCCCTATGGTCATGGCAAACCGACGGACACGTAAGGGCTGCATTCAAGGGTTGAACAAGGCAGCTCACCTCTTCAATGCCCACTTGAAGTCTTTAGTGGATGTCAGCAAGCAACAAATGCCTGGCTCTAACGCTGTCTTTGTCAATTCTTACAAGATGATCAGAGATATTATAAAAAATCCCGTATCCAGAGGTACATAATTTCTTCATTACCAAACACGTTGCCAGATGATTATGACAGGCACAGTATCAGCTTCATCAGCTGGAGGTATTTGAATTAGTTCGCGGATTTCTGTGAAACAGGATTCAACGACACAAACAGTGCCTGTTGTGAAGTGGTGTCCTTGAATGAAGGAGGAAATGGCATCCTATGCAAGAAAGAAGGGCAGGCCTGTGAAGACAGGAGCATCCATGTCTTCTTTGATGGGTTGCATCCAACAGAAGCAGTGAATATTCAAATAGCAACCAAGGCTTATAATTCCAACCTTAAAAGTGAAGTTTACCCCATTAATGTCAAAAAACTGTCCATGCTTTAGCTCTGTTTCCCTGGCAGCTAATAATTTATCCGGATGGCTTGGTAATATAGTGGTAGGTTTGCTTTACCTAGGTATTCTGTGCTGTACTACCTGTCTCTCTTTCTCTATCGAAGCTTTCAATGGGATAGCAGCATGAATTAATCTAATTTCCTGCATGCAAAATTAATGCCCCATTTCTCTCAATTATGCATACAGGTGATTACAAAATTCATCTGACATTTAGGATAAAAACTATAAAAAAATATTAATTAAATATTTTTTAAGCAATAAATAATTTTAAAAATATAAATTGTAACGCAAAAACAATTATTCTTATAACTCCACCAATTTAGACAAGAAAAATAAAAATAAAAATTCAAGCAAGCCCATTCATTACCCCCAATAACAGGCCTATCTCGCAGAAATCCTACTTACAAATTTCAAAACTTAAACAAGAAGAAAATAAGAGAAAATGAAACCCCACAATCTCCTCTTTTCTTTGTTTCTCTCTCTTATTTACCATCTCAGCTACACGAACAACAATCCAATCAGGCACCAATCTTTCAGCTTCAAACCCAAACCAAACATGGTCTTCACCAATCAACACCTTCTACATAGGATTTTCTCAAGTGGTTTCATCTTCTTTTTTAACGAACTACGTTGGTAGTGTCCCAATTTGGACAGCAGGCAACACCACCACCACCATGGTTGACTCGAAGGGATTCTTTCAATTCCTATCCTGTGGCAACCTCCGCCTCCTCAACGGCTCTGGAACCGTTGTCTGAAACTCCAAAACTACTAGACCTCGTGTCACCACTGCTTCACTTAATGATTTTGGTAATTTAATGTTAAAGACTAGGACTTGACCTGTTTGGTCTTACTTGATAACCCAACTGACACTATAGCACCTAACCAGACCTTTAGCATGAATAAGTTTTAAGATCTGGGTCTTATTCTTTTAGATTTAATGGTAATATTATATAATATATTAAAAAGGCCCAGTGTTCATTAACGGAAAGGATAAGGTTGTTTTTTTACTCTTTATTTGGTATTGAAAGGATAGTCAGAGAAAAGATAATTAGCTAATGTTTTAGTGAGGATGCACTGTCCTGGGATGCAGACATTTTCCCAGACGTCAGACACTGGGGCTAGCTTGCCTTTGGGTATAAGCAAGACCCGCATCTCTATGCGGGGATACCTGATATTTGGGTTGCTTTGCCTGTGTGTTAGGTCAGATCCACACGCTCACATGTTACAAGGGATGGCTCGCCTTATGCCCTTGGCTAATGAGTTTTTCTGCTTTTCTTGGATTTTTTTTCAGGATTTAAGGTTATTAGGTTTTAGGTTTTTAAATATAATTATTTTTCTTATAAATATAATTATTTTTATTATTGTTGAAAGCATTAATATCTAACTTGTTATAATTTATGCTATAATAATATTTTATATATTAATTATTTGAACTATAATAAAAATAAATATAAATATTTTCAATTATAATAAAAATAAAAATATTTATAGCATAAATAATACTATTTTTAATATTAATACTTTCAATGATAATAAAAATAATAATCTTTGTACCACAAATAATAATTTTTTTGATATTAATACTTTGAACTATAATAAAAATATTAATATTTATAACACATGTGATAATATTTGTAATATTAATACTTTCAATTATAATAATAATAATAATATTTATGAAACAAATAACAATAATAATAATTTTTAATTTTATTTTTCAAATCATTTATAAGGTTTTTCTTTAGTGATTATTATTATTATATTATACATATTTATAAGGTTTTTCATTAGTGATTATTATTATTATATTATACATAAAGTTAAATTAGGTTGAAAAAGTTTTATTCATCAAAACTCATTACACCGGGAATTACATATTTGATGGGACATGATGTATTGTAGCCCCAAGTACAAACACCTAATGCAAGGAAAGTCATGCCCATCCACAAAAAGTTCTAAGGCAATAAGGGGAAAGGTTGCGCCCCAAGTAATGGATACTTAGCGCTAGATCAAGACTTGCAAGCTTGACTGCCCACTCAGGCTAGTGGGTCTGTTGACCTGCATGCTGGGTCCGAACATGGACCCCCTTCTATTAGGTTAGGTGTTCGAAGCCAAATCGCTTAGGTCTGGACATAGAGCCAGCCCTCAACCCCTTTAGATCCAAACTTGGCCCAATCTCATATTCCTTGGTGTTTGGACAAGGACCCCTCCCCCAACCCCTTTGGATTTGAGTATGGAAGGACCCACACCCCAAACCCTTTAGGTCTGGACACCGAATGACTCAAATCTCAACCCCTTCGGGTCCCGTCACGACCCTATCCTAAACCCCTTTGGGTCTGGATACGGATCCAACCCTTTGGGTTTGAACATAGTCCTAAACCCCAGCCTCCTTGAATCCAACCATGGACCCAAACCAAGCCACGAGCCCTCTTGGGCCCGACCATGGACCTAAACCCAAACCCACTTAGGTCCGGACACAAGCCCAACCCATCCCCCAACCCCACTGGGTCTGGACACGGACCTAAGCCCCCAAACCTTTTGGGTTCGACCACGGACCCAACCCCTTTGGATCAAGATATAGACCCAACCCGCAATCCTCTTGGGTCCGGACATAGACCCAACTCCTTTGGATCCGAATGCGGACCAGACTCGTAACCCCCTTAGGTCCCCATTGACCCAACCCTCAACCCCCTACTCCCAACCCTTTTGGGTCTGGCCACTGACCTAATCCGCAACCCTCTACTGTAAATTATAAGAAAAATAATAATAATATTATTTTTATTATAATTCTAAATGCTCATATAAAAAAATAATATTATTTGTGTTATAAATATTATTATTTTTATTATAATTAATAAAATGAATATTAAAAATATTATCATTTGTATTAATTAGTTTTATTATAATTAATACTGTTATAATTAAAAATATTAGTATTTGTATTATTAATATTATTAGTTTTATTATAATTAATATTATTAATAAAATAATTAATACATTTTAAAAAATATTATTATTAATATTAAAAAATATTATTTTTTGTATTATAAAATTTTATAATATTTTTTATAAAAATAAAATGTAAGTCCATTACATAGCGCGAGTAACTAATTAGTAGCATACTAGAATAAAGGGTAGAGGGTTGAATTTTTATATTGATGCTAATTTCAATTTGTCTCTCGAGTGTGAATGTTTTTTGTGAATGTTTTTGGAAGGCCTCTGCTTCGGAGGCATACCACAAAAACAAGGTATTTAATTATATTTAAAATATTAGTTTGTGTTCAGAGGAAGCATCACTTTTTTTGGTATAACAAGAAGTGAGCAAATCTAGTCTAACAAAAAAACAATATATTTATTCATATGTTATGATCATTTACCTCAACAAAACCATCAATCTCTACTCTAAAAACGACACATAAAACTATCAAAGTCTCATCTCTATTGCAAAACATTGATAAAAATTACAAGAAAAACATTTATGCAAGCATGTAAAGGTAACATCATCGTATGAAATAGTAAGTATTTTCTCCACTTTTGTTGGTCAAGGCTTGAAAACATAATTATTTAAAAGAATAAAAAAAGTAAATAATGGTACAAAAAACAAAAATTCTATTCATTTAGGCTTGGACTAAACAGATAAATACCCTGGTTGTTTGGGCCTATAGTTATGAATCTTGGTTTTTAATGGCTAGAATCCCAAAAAATTGCTATCATTTTTAATAAAATGAATGTCTTATGCATTTATTCTCTAAAACATACACCTCCCTCAAGATATACATACATTTTTGCATAAGTCAAAAAGATTTTGTATGTAGATCTAATAATAAGAAGAAAATAAACAAGATCTAACTGGCAAGAAAAGAAGAAAAGAAATGGGTTAGTATAAAAAAACAAAGTAGGAGAGAGAAAAAAAACAAAATTAAAAAAGAATAAGATGTTGGAGGCATTCCAAAGCTTGGATGACTACACCTCTAATATCATAAGAAAGATTTTAATAAGACAAATATATAAGATAGTTGAAGTAGACCACACAAATTGCCTAAAATAATAATTCACTTGCTTGCCTAGTACATGCATTACATGTGCTAATAAAAAGCCTATTAGCCTTCTGGGTTTGGTTCAAGCAATTAATTATTCTAGTTATTAATGACGAGGCATTGTAGCTTGAATGGCTATAAGTCCTTGTAATTCAAGTCTAGCTCAAATGAATAGAATCCTGTATATTCAACCTTTTGTTTGATCCTAAATCACCCCGGGTTGTCCAATGCTTGGCTGGAGCATACACTTTAATGCATTTTTTTTTTAGTTTCTAAAAGCCACACAAGCAAATTCTTTATGTGGGCAAAGCAAACACAATAATCTACTTTCCCTTCTCGTATATTATTTTCTACTTATATATTTACTAACTTAAACATCAGTAGGTGTGAGTACAAAAGTCAAGAAACCAATTAAATTGAGAAAAAAATAACAAAAAAAAACTGAACCATGAAAAAGAACTACTTTTTTTAAAAAAACAATTTCAGTTTGATTTTGGTTTAAGGAACCTAAAACTGACCAAACCCTAATTGAAACGAACCGGTTAAGTTAAGGGGGTACTATAAATACAAAAAATAAAATGCTTTTTAATTCTTAACCCTAACATTTAGCAATACTCATCTGCCCAGCTGCCCCTCTTAACCTTCATAATTCACACTTCATAGATCTCATTTTCAAGTCTCAATCTTAAAATCTCTCACACTCTCAGCCTGATCAAAAATAATTTTTCTATCGTCTAACAAAATTAAATTAATCAATCTTCATCTCCATTCTTCAACCTGATCAAAAATAATTTTTCTATCGTTTAACAAAATCAAATTAATCAATCTTCATCTCCATTCTTCTAACTCTTGTTATTTATGGGTAGACCTTCAATCTTAATTTTCAGATTTAACAAAGTAGCCACATCCCTCTCCTAGTCTTCCACACGAGCATGACATACATCATACCTAACCTTCAGATCTAGCAAACTAAGGCAATCACCTCCCTCTTTTACACCCAACCTTGAATCTTGTTATACGAGGTATGATTTTTTTTCTTTTAATCTCTTTTTTTTTTAACATATGCTATGTGATTTATATATTTTTTAAAGTGGTATATTTTTACAAAAAAAACAGAGTTTGAGCTTAGAGTGGTATTTTGGTTGATTTGGGATTATAGGAATATGCTTAAATTTAGTATAGGGATGGTTTTTTTTTTAATACAGTTGCCATTGATGAAAGACCTCATGGTTGTGATTTCATAGATTCTGTTCTTAGAGACTTCACTTCCAAGAATTTAAACTTTACACTGAATAGCCACATGTGTCTGAGGGCTTTCTCTACAAAAATAGTGCTAATAAGTATTTTACATTACAAATCATAGGACTCTTCATTATTTCTCACGACCAATTGGGTATCATGTGTTTATGTAGCTGGGTTTCCTTCGAAACACTTCTATGCAGTCTTGTTAACTTATTACACCTAAATAGATCTTCATATTCTGCAAAGAAATGTAGTAGGTAATGGTGCTATATAGATATAATGGTTCTTGATTTATAATTTTGAACCAATCTCTTCACCATAAATAAATAAAAGAAGTCAAATGCGTGTGATAGTTCATGTCCCCTAAAATAGTTGTTCAACATATTAGCTGTTTCACATCTATTTTTATTTTGGCTATTGTTTAGTACATGAAATGTCTTTGATAACATCCTTGTTACGAGAAACCTTACTACTAATGACTTATTTATTAGAAAGGTATTTAATAAATTTACATCCTTGTTGTTAAAGACCTTTCTAAACTACAAGAAATGTATTATATATATATATATATATATATATATATTACATCAAGATGATTATAAGTATGAATTGTCATTGTTATCATTACATTGTAAGCAGATTTATTATTATTAGTTTTTTTTTAAATTTTAGCACATTTAAGTCATATAAATTATGGTCGTTAACATGTTTTTATTATGTAATAACAAGCATGAATTGTCATTGTTATCATTACACTGTAAGCAGATTTATTACTATTAGTTTTTTAAAATTTTTAGCACATTTAAGTCATATAAAATATGGTTGTTAACATGTTTTTATTATGTAATAACAAATAGAAAAATTATTAGTGTCATTATTTAAGTCATCATTATTGTTATCAATTTTGAAGTTCTTTATCTCTAACAATTGTTCAAGCACTTATTTGTTGTCAAAATTGTGTTCGAGCACTCATTTGTTGTCAAAATTGGTTGCATTATAGATAAATTCCAACTAATATTAGAAGCTAGATAAATGATTTTGAAACTTACGAAAATCTTGAGTCAGGTAAATTTTTTTTATAAGCTTACATCTTTTATTTTGTAAAAAATTTTATAAGCTTACATCTTTTATTTTGTAATTTATTAATTAAAACATTTGCAATTATCTAACATGTCTAACTTTTTATTTTTTTAAAATTTGATGGAAAGTTACATATATAAATGAATGCTAATTAATTCAAAAGTCAGTTTGATGGTAAAACACTATTTTTTATTTTTACACATTCTAATTTATTTTATCATGTTATAATTTTAGATCTTGGATTCTAGGTATTGATGTAAATGATATTAAAGAATCAAAGTACAATGTTTTTATCATCTTGATGTGCTTTTCAATTAGGATGATGTGCACAATAAAAATTTATATTTTTTTGTGTGAAGTGTTTTGTTTTTTATGACAAGATTATTTATTGTTTTTTAAGCTCTTTTGAAGGCAGTGTTTTGTAATTTAGATTTTATCTTGGTGTGTTTGTTATTTAAATCTAATATAGGAAGGTCCAAAACACAAATATTAGAAAGACTTACAGCATATTGAACACAATATTAGCACTAATAATTTAATATAAATGAATATTTAGTGATTAAAAAATTAAATATATTATAGAATCGTGTAATAAAATAAGATAATATTAACATCAATTACAAGCCCATAAGAAAATCTAAAAAAACCCAAACAAAAAATATAGGTTTTTTTAGTTTTTATATTAAAAAACCAAATCAAAACCGGTCAGTTTAAACCGGTTCCGCTTCGATTTCGGTTTAAATTTTTTAATTTTATAAAATTTATTTTTAGTTATCTTTTAGATAAAAACCAAATTAAACAGAAAATTATTACTTGTATATTAGAGTGTCCTCTATTCCATATTGTATTTGTTTTGTAGGGAAGTTCATAAACTAGCTGTGAAGTCTAATCACTTCACCAACATATAATTTTAACCATTTTTGAAATTTTTTTATAACTTTATCAAAAGAAATTATATATTATCTATATTTAATCATTATCTAAATAAACCCAAACATTTATTATGCATTAAGCAAATTTATTCAATTAATTTTATTCAAACTTAATAATAGGATATGTCAATTAAAAGCATTTATTAAAAATTGACCATGATGAAACAAGTGGAGACCGTTCTAAATTTTATGATTTAGTTAATTTAGCATCTAGACACTCTTATAGTTATTAAATTTAATTTGATTTGATTTGACAGTTCAAGATGGTATTCTATCGACCTAGAGTCTAGCATAATTAGGTTTTATTTTAAATAAAAATACTAAAATGATGTTATTTTAAAGTTAATTTGAATGATTCAACAAATCCACCACGTTGGGTTTGGATCGATTAAGACCTTGACCTTGAACCTAATCCGAGAACAATGCACACGCCAATTTAGCAGCTCCGAAGACGAGGATCGAGCACCATGAAATATAGGTGTTTAGGTGGGTTACAGTAGCAGCCGATTGAATGCCGCCGGATACCTAGCCTCCAATTGACAGGGGCAGTCATACTCTCATATGGGACTTTCCGTCTCCACTAACTTGGCTTTCAAGAGGCCTCAAGAGACATAAAAGTCAGTTCGGGCGGCGTTTAACAACCATGGATACGAGTGCTCAGTGCCACAGAACATGGGAATGATTTGCAGGTGGCTCCCTCTAAATTGACTGTTAGGGTTGGTTGCATGCCTGCCTGAGGCTCCTTCGAAGGGCGAAGGTCTATATCACAGCGAAAATGAGTTGTCTATAAAGGACCTCCACATTTTAGACAAGCACAGCACCTGAGTTCAAGTCAAAATAAGCAACCCCTTTCTGTGGCAACCCCAATTAATATTTGATATCTCCATTAGGGTCTGATTTAAATCTCGACTTTAATTTTGAAAATCTCTCCCATTATATAAACAGCTTATCTCCTTTGCAAAATCGGTGAAAAGAAAATAAGTGTTCATTTTACATTTTTTTATTAAACTCAATCCTATTCATAATCTGATTTTAAATCTAAATTATAAATTATATGGATTAATCTAAAATGATGTAAATGAATTCAAAAACATTACTTCAAGATTATAAAAAATCAAACTATTATCATTAAAAAAAAATAAAACTTAACAAGTTCTGTTTTTATTCATGTTTATTAAACGAGTTATTGATTAACTTGTCATGTCAATAATACTTAATTAAATTAATTTTTATTTAATATAATTTGAAATATCTTTAATTGATAAGTTACTTGATTGATTATCGAGTTGTTGATTAACTTGTTATATTAATGATATTTAATTTGATTAATTTTTATTTAATTTAATTTATTAGGTTAAATAAGATTTACAAGCATTAGAACAACTTTGATTTGTTGAAAGTAATCGATACTTGATTATATCAAATGAATTAATGTATTGATAAAAAGTTCCTTTTCAAGATCGTCTTGCACATTAATAGAAAACTTGAAGATTAAATGAGAAGCAAACCCATTACCATCTAAACCAATACAATAGAAGCTAATGTCGCTAACAAGTCTTTCAAGCTTCGACATCACAGGTTCCTTCAATACTGCATTCAGAGTGCCTTTTCTTGCTAGCAAGACAAATTAGTCATTTAGCTTCAATCTTCGGCGAGATCAACTCTTCTAAAAAGATCAAATGATATCATGCACACCATTAGTAATTAAAAATATAAAATACAAAGTGTTTTTGGGAAGCCATGAGAGCATATACATTCATGCAGAAACAATGTCTTGTCAATATTAAGAATATGGAACCTGTCTTTTGACATATATACAAATAAAACTGGTCATGATGATATATAGCTTCAATCCATGCCTCATCTCATGTAGAGATCACAGAGAACTTGAATGATGAGATGATGCACACGAGATTGGCATACCATCTTCAGGCAAACAACTTTGGTAGAGAATAATTGAGCAAACGTTTACCTTAAAAAATTTATGCTTGTGTAGTTACAAGTTTGTTGAACAGAAATCAGGCTTGTGGAAACCATGAATTCTAATGAGATTTCATTTGAAATGATTCTAACAATGATGGATATGGCCTCTCCATAATCCTCTCTGAAACTATAGGGGATATGCCTGCAGTTTAAAATGATGAAGATGAAGAGGGTGGTGGAGCTGAGGCTTCACAAGTAGACTGAGCACTATGTTTACTGCTCAAATTCGTACTTGTTCCACTAGGAGAGCCTTTCATCAATGCCTTTGGTGCTGGTGGTCTTGCAATCTCTATAATTCCCTCAAGCATTTGCACTACTTTTCCCATTGTTGGTCTTTGAGAGGGATGCTCCTGAATGCACCAAAAGCTAACCTGAACAGCTCTCATCACTTGTTCCATGTCCACACCCTGATCAGCAAGTCTCTTGTCAACAATTGTCTCCACATTACCTTTCTCAAACTCTCCATAAGCCCACTCTGAGAACCTCTTTTGATTGATTTCTGCTGAGATTTCAAAGTTCCTCCTCCCACTCACAATCTCCAACAGAACCATACCATAACTGTAAAGATCAGATTTTGATGTTATTGGGAGGTTTGCTAGCCATTCTGGTGCTAAATATCCTCTAGTGCCTCTAATGGTAGTCAAGGACCGGTATCTTTGGTCCTTTGTACTTATAAGCTTCGCTAGGCCAAAATCAGACACCTTGGCATTGAAATTCGCATCCAAGAGACTGTTTTCTGGCTTTATATCACGATGAACAATGCAATCTCGACATTCCTCGTGAAGATATGTGATTCCTCTTGCAGTCCCAAGAGCAATGTTGAACCTGCGCTTCCAATTCAATAATTTCCCTGACTGATCTTCGGTCGTGAACAGGAAATGATCCAAAGAACCATTTTTCATGAACTCGTATACTAAAAGCCTGTGACGCCCTTCGGAGCAAAAGCCAATCAACCTAACCAGATTCAAATGGTGAGTACTGCTTATAGTTGCAACCTCCATCCGAAACTGTCTCTCGCCTTGTTCAATTCCCTCAAGTTGCTTTGCTGCAACTACTGTTCTGTTAGCAAGAACTCCTCTATAAACAGCTCCAAACCCTCCTTCTCCAAGCTTATCCTTAAACCCCTTCGTCCAGCGATGCAGATCCTTGTATGAAAACTGAACGGGAGCACCTGAGGCATATTCAAGAAGTGTATACTGAGCCCACACACCTCCAAACTTGGGACTATTTTTGCAACAAAACCACCAAAACAAACCCACTAAAGCAGCCAAACCCAAAATAGTGCCTGAAACCAAGACACCAACTTCCCAACCCCGCGATTCCCGGAACTTTTTATCTCCACCAATCTGGTCAGAAGGCAAAGGATTTGGTTGCACTGGTCCACAAACCTTAATATAAGAAGTACTAAGAAGCACTGGACCCTGATATCCACTAACAAAATCAGGTGTGTTTTCCATGTAACAATATACATCTGTGTCTGATGTAGAAGTGCAAGCCATGCAAGAAGTGCTTGATAAACAATTCACTCTGCAAGCTGTTATCCCAATGGTAACAATTTGCTGAGCCTGGAAACTAAGAAATTTAGTCTGCTTTAACTCCAGCATTGTTACGTTCCCTGCACAATCCGCAACCTCCACTTTTCTCTTACAGCCTTTTCTACTGTCATTCACATCCACAGCCTCAAAATTCAGAGATGGGCATTTGCAAATCGGACTCAAACTTGACTCGTTATAACTACAGATCCCCATGTTTCCACAGTATCCATAAACCTGACACTGATCTGCTAAAGCAGCCCATGTCATAGTTGTAGTTCCACCACTATACATTCTCAGATTCCCATCGCTACCTAACCTCAAAAATCTCATTATCTCACCCCCTTCTCCATAATCATTGCCAAAAGCAACAGACATCCGCGAACCAGCATCTAAAAGAGTTAAAATCCCATTTGACTGCAACTGCAAGGTTGGAGGAGTCAACTTCAAAGCAGAACTCAAGCCTTGATTCCAGTACACAACACTGTCGTTCCATGTCAAGCTCATATTTCCACTGCTCAGAAGCCGGAAAGAGTAAACCCCTGATCGCAAAGTTTGGTTTACAGTTAAATTCTGTGACGGGACAAGAGTGTCGGTTGGGTTTTCAAAACTGGACCAGACATTGATACTGCCGGCTTTCAGTACCAGGTTTCCGGTGTCATCAAGTGAAGCAGAAGTGACACCAAGGTTGGCAGTGTTGGAGGTCCACATGGTGGCACCTGAACCGTTGGTGAGAAGGAGATTTCCGTTGGGGAGGAACTGGAATACTCCACCGTAGTCAATGACAGCTGCAGAGGCAGTGCCACCAACAACATTGTCAGTTGTCCAGATGGAAACTCCAGCAGTACTATGGGAGATGGAAACGGTGTAGGAAGTGGGATCCACTCGGGTAAAGCCTAGAAAGAACGTGTTGTTTGGAGACGACCAGGTTTGGCTTGTTTTGGAGGCATAAAGAGAGGAGCCTGGTGGTATGTTTGCTGTGGAAGTAGTGGTGAAGACTAGAAGGAGAGGAAGCTGGAGTAGGAGAAGAGAGCAGAAGTTCATTATATTTTTTATTTTTGCGGGGGCACAATTGAGGCTGAGCAAGTGGTTAGTTGATTTCTCGATGTCTTATAAATGCAGAAGAGTGAGGATTTTCCCATGTCTAACGTTGGACTATTTTGTTTTTCCAAGAGATAAAAAGACAAAACAAAAGAAAAGTAAAGACCAAGGCAAAGATTGGTTTAGAACCTCGAGAAAATTCATCGCGTATGCCGTAAGGCCAGACAGGCTAGAAGACTTTGAACAGGGAATACAGTCTAAATTAAGACCAGTACGTCTCTAGTAGACTTTGATTCTCCCATTTTCATGCTTATCTTAAGACCAGTACTTTCGAGTGCCTGGAAAACAGAAGAAGGAAAAAAAAAAAAAAACAGAGCTCGGAAGGAGACCTGAAATCAAAGCACATTCACACAAATAAAAGATATCTCCCGCAGATGAAACTCATTATGACGTCGAATGGACTAGACTAATAAAATATCTCCATTAACCTGGCCCTCACGATTGCATTGCTTGGTTATTTTGCGAGGATGCCATGCAGAAATAGGTGAAAAAGGTTTGGGGGTTTGTTTGGCTTTGCAAAGTCAGGTCACTAACACAAAATATATAGGATTGCAGCTGGATTGCTACGGTAAATTTACTATTTTATTTTTGAATGGTATAAATAAGAGTTTTGATAGTAGGGTGATTTCATCTTTTCTAGCAATTCATTTATCTTACAAGATTATTCTAGTGTATGTAAGTTTTTTTTAAAACAATTTTTACATGGTAAAATGATGAACTTACTCCTAGGATCAACAATATCTAGAAATGTTAACCTATGCTTATTGCTTCTTTTCAAAAACTTTAAAGCAATGAAATTACTCATTTACTTGGGTATCAGTTGATTAAGGGTTTTTTTTTATATATTTTTTTGAGTACAATAAATATATATTTTTACCCTTAGAAAAGACAAACAAGAAAGCATATATCTAGAAACATTTTTATTTTCTCACATAAGTTTTCTATGATATATTATTTTTTTCAAATTTAGTTTTTATTCATTTAATTTTTTATTTTTCTCTTATTTTTTTTTTAAATATCAGTCGATTCTGTTTTTTATATATTCATTATAGTTATAAAGATCTTGATAAAATAATTCTAACCAACAAAGTCATAATTAACCTTAAATTACATGACCCATTTAACATATTATCCTATGAGAAAAGCTTCTAATTATTTCTTCCATTGTTGTTAAGATATTTCTTTGCAATTTAAATTTTCATAAGAACTTAGTCTTTTCCCCCTTTTATTCTTACAACAATTTCAAAAATTTTCAACAAGCATCGGTCAATTCTTAAAAATTGCCTTTCACCTTTTTTAAGCTTGACAAATCAATCTTTTTTCTTTGGACCGCATGAAAAACTAACAATAACTATCAGTGTCAGATTTTTTAAAGACAGCCTTATCGGAGGCGGAGGAACCATCTTCTCGGAACATGTTGAAGCAGGGGGGAGCCCTTCTTCTTCGATCTACCCTTGAAGACTCTGAAACACCAGCCAAGAAAATGTGATCCTTAGCATCGTCTGCCCCTAAGGTATCTTCACTCACTTCAATATAAGAGGTTTCCCTTTAATTGTTTTGTGCAATGCATCTGCTTGCTTCAAAATTGGACATCTTTATCATTTCAGCCCTTTGTATGAAAAAAAAAAAACAAAAAAAAAACAAAAAATTGAGCTTTGAACCAGCCTCTCTTCAACAGCATTGTCTTCTTTCACCACCCTTTGCTACATCATCCTTAATTTGTTGTCGTTCTTGCACTTTAATGTGTTAATGTTTCCTTTACAGTTGTTTCAGCTACTCTTCATGCATGCACATCACCATTCAACCTCATTTGCGTGCTTGTACATGGTTCATTTGATCTTTTGTTTATACCTGCGTAAGAGCCAGCTTGAGGTGAATAGAGACTTTGGGTAAAATTATAAATAGAGGCTTATGATCATAACATACCTTTTGTTGTGTCCTACAAAGTGAGAGGAAATTAAAAAGAAAAGGGAGAGAAAATTCTTCCATATGCTAGAAACTGAGAACATGATTCTTTCAAGACCTAATTGTGATCGAAGAAGTAGGGTGATGTAATTGGGCATGAGATAGGTTTACATCTAAAAAAAATTTGGTAGATAATTCCATGGATGGGTTTTTTTATAAGCAACCACGAGGTTGTTGATCATACCATTACATTTTCTAGAATCAGGTTTTAGTTCTAGATGCTCTAAACAGTTTGGGTGAATTTTATTATTTTACCTAGGATTCTATGTTTTGATTTAAATTTTTGTTTAATTCCTTTATATTTTTGGATTTTTAATTTTTTTCTACACAGAAAAAGAAAAACTAGGAGTATTGATGCAAGCTTCGCAACCAATCCATATTGCTCCTCAGACTACCGATGCGAGCTTTGAACAGGAAATCCTATTGCACTGGCTAAAAGGCCTTCGTTGAATCAATCTTCAAAGTGTAAGAGGGAGGCATAGTACTCTTATAATAGCCCCTGTCAATCTCCTTGGAAAATATCATGTTATCTCCGATCATTCTTTCTTGAACAAAGGCTGCCTAATTTAAAATAACTAAAGAAGGAAAGCATTTTTGCAACCTATATATAAAAAGAGCTTTGAAATGCACTTTGTATGATGGTAAATGTATGCTCAATCTTCATATTCATATGTTGTTTATTATGCTAATCATTGCATACAATAGTAGAATAATAGTTGTTGCTTAGTACCTTGTTGGGGAGTTGGTCTTAACCTTTTTTTTAATTAAAATTTGAAATTTTTTTGTTTTAAATTAATTTTATTTTAGTGTTTTTATGTGTTGATATTAAAAATAAATTTTAAAATAAAACTTTTGTTTTAATATTTTTTAAATAAAAAACATTTTAAAAAACAAGACATATAAATTTAAAACAACCACTCTAAATTTAAGAAATATAAATTTAAAACAACCACTCTAAATTTAAAAGAACCAATCCTGAGGTTGTCCTGCAACCTGCTAACTGGTTAGTTTTGTGTTTTTTTATTCAAAATCCTCATACTTAATGAATACAAAGAAGATGGTAATTGTAAAATAATACGACAAACAAAAGGGTAAAGAAGATAAGTCATGGTTATCTGGGATTTTGATAGGTTTTTAGCTTAGAAATACATGAAAATTATTATATCCAATATCATAATGATTTTTAAAATTTTAATTAGTGAAAAAAATAAATTTCTAACATCTTATTTTTAAATGAAAAAAGCCTTACTTAAAAGCTTGTCATCTAATATTATGGTTACTAACAACTCTAACTAATCAACAAATATTCTATAATATAGAACTACTTACATAAAAAGAAAGATATTATTATTCCTCAAGCATCGTACTTGAGGTAGGTGTATTGCTGATTTTGTCTTAAATTGCTTATAGTTTGTTTGGTTATGCTATGATGATCTGCTTATAATATTTTTTATTTTAGCATCAAGGAATATTTGGTTACGAGTACTTTCAACTCTGGTGTTGATAAATATTATGTGACATAAAAAATGCATGATATTCCTGACTCTAGTGCCAGTAAATAAATCAATAAAATCTGAATTGAAAGCAAAGCATACATATTTTTTGTTATATTTTTTTATAAAAAAAGATAGGTATGTATCGCATACCAGAATCACATTTCATAGTAAAAATCTACAAATCAAATATACACTGAAATCATCATTAAAAAAAGCATGAGAGACCCAAAAATAAATTCAAAAGGATCCATAATTTTTTTTTGTATTTTCTAATATCACGAAGGGGCTCATTTGGCGAGATATCAGAACAAAAAGGAATAAAATAAAATATTGATATAAGGGTGTGTTTTTTCAAAATAAATTGGTCCGGCTGGGCTTGAGGCCAAAGCACGTCTCGACCTGTTTTCTATTTTTTGGGCTGGGTCTAGCCCATTTGTACAGGTTGGGCTAGACCCAGCCAGCTCACAAGTTAGTGACCTGTATGGGTAAAACAGTAGGTGTGGATCACACACGCTTACTACAGGAACAGATTAATTAAAATTCTAAGTAACAATATCATATGAAAGAAATTGTAAAGCTAAGGAAGAACTTACCTGGCAGTTGCTAGAGACGAAGACGAAGTGAGAATGATTGTCTTTAATAGATCGGATGGTGCTACTATGATGAATGTAACAATATTCTCCTTTATTTTTGCTCTTCTACCTCTTTTTTCTTTTCTTTTTTTTGTTGTTTCAGTTTTCTCTTTCTCTCTCTATGTTCTTCTACCTCTTTTTTCTTTTCTTTTTTTTGTTGTTTCAGTTTTCTCTTTCTCTCTCTATTGGTTTTGGTCATGTATCTATCTTTCTCCTTTTCTTTTTGTTCTGGTATGTTTTTTTTTTTGTTTTACCTTAGTATTGTTTTTTTATCCTTTTCTTCTTGAAGATTATAGTATAAGTTGTAGATCCTTACAAATATTGCAGGTATTGAAAATTAATGATGCAAATACTATAACTACTAAAGATTAATGGAGTAGTTACTGTATCATCAAGAAACAATATACAAGATCATATAGTTATTATATTGCCATATATATTTTATGTCTATTTTCTATTTTAGATGATCATGGGTATTGAAAATTAATGATGCAAATACTATAACTACTAAAGATTAATGGAGTAGTTACTGTATCATCAAGAAACAATATACAAGATCATATAGTTATTATATTGCCATATATATTTTATGTCTATTTTCTATTTTAGATGATCATGTAATTATTATTTATTTTCTTCATAACTAAGGACATAATCAAATCTAGTAGCTACCATATTAGGAACTAATTTTAGTCTATATGTACTTGTACTTTACCATTAATAAATTTATGATTGAGAGATTGTACTTCTCTAAATCCCTACATGATATCAGAGCTAGATTTCTATCTTTAATTGAGCAATCTCTTTACTCTTATGGAAGAATTTTTTACAACCACTATGAAAGAAGGTTCTAGCTCAAAGGTAACTCTTTTTTCAACAATAATACTGATGACATCAATATTGCTCAACAATTGAGTTTGGTATTACTAAATGAATTCAATTATCTTTTTTAGTTAAGGGATGTCACTATTACTCTCGGTGGAAGATCAAAATTGGGATTATCAATGGTTCAATTTCATCTCCAGATGTACATTCTCTCGAATACAAAAAATGGTTATCTACAGATCAGTTGATGATGTCTTGGATTCTTAATGAAATATGGTTATCTACATATCAGTTGGTGATGTCTTGGATTCTTAATTCTATGGAACAAAACTTGGCTAAAATTTTCAGCTACTTTGAATCCACACATGATCATTGGAATGCCATTCGTAATATGTATGGCAACCAAAATAACGCAACATGAATTTTTCAGATTCATCATGAAATTGCAAATCTTCATCAAGACAATAGACCATTTGTTCAACTATTGAAAAATTTGAAAAGTCTATGGAATGAACTAAAGATTTATCGCCCTCACACTTATGATGCTACTATCCTATGCAAAAAAATAGAGGAAGACACAAATTTTCAACTCTTAGTAAGCCTCAGTTTTGACTTTAAAGATTTACAAAGCCACATCCTAATGAACCTAGAACTGCCATCTCTACAATCTGTGACAACAATGGTTCAGTGTGAAGAAATTCATAAGAAGGTGATGAATCATGAAACTTAGTCTATAACAACAACTATTTATGGTTATCATGTCAAGACAATACCCCGTAGTGATAACTCTAGTTTTGGTATGCCTTAGCATGCTTTTTAATCAAAACAAGCAGGTGATGGCAGAACATTCAAGGAAAAACATTCAGAGTTGAAGTGCAGCTACTATTATAATACTAAACACCTCACTGACCAATGTTGGTAGCTGCATCTAGAACTAAAACTTAGATTTTCTAATAAGCAAAGTGGAGTCCAGAGAAGAATGAACTATAAAGCACATCTAGCACATTTAACTTTGTCAACTGGTAACTTCACTATTAACCTCGCTACTTTGATACAAGATTTTGCCAATTATCTATAGGATAAACACAACTATGGAAAGATGTAGTTTGGAATCACTAAAGCTGCTGGACAAGAACAACATCAATAAAACTCAACTGCACTAATCAGTTACCTCACAGATTTTTTAGTTGAGATAAATATAAACACCAGTCAAGGTATTCTGACTGCTTTTATGAATGTATTAAAACTTGATAATAGACATCATCTTTGGATTATTAATTCTGGAGCAACTAATTATATGTCAAACAAGTTGATAAACTTCTCTAACCTTGAAAGATTTATTTCTCTTGCCTTTGTTTCAGTAGCAAATGAGAAGGGGTCTCCTATGAAGGGTAAGGGAAAAATTAAGATTGTCTCTGAAATCATATTTGATATTCTATATGTTCCTTCTTTTCCTTTTCAATTACTTTTAGTTAGTAAGATAACTTATACTTTTAATTATGATGTAATTTTCACTCATCACAAGGTTATATTTCAAGACTGATTAACCAAGAAGACTATTGGTGAAGGTTTTTTTCCTGTATGGTCTTTATTATTTTTTTTAGCATAATCATGTTCTCAAAGGCCTTCAAACTAGTTTTAAAACATCATATAAGCCACCTCCATGTCATCATCATTAAAGACATTCGTCAAATTATAAACTTAGCAAAATAAATTCAGTTTTCATCTCAAAACCTCTTGAATGTTAGATCTGCTATTTTTTCAAATTATATAAACTTTCATTTAATAATTCGACTACATATGTATCCCATGTGTTTGAACTTATACACTTAAATGTATAGGGACCTTTTGATATGTCTCTTGATGGTTATAAATATTTTGTAACCTTTATTGATGATTTTTCTAGAATCATAAGGGTGTATTTGTTAAAGGCTAAGAGTGATGTTTTTTTCTACTTTCAAGATTTTCATACGTTAATTAAAAATCAATTCTCTAGTCATCTTAAAACATTTTGATCAGATAATGGCTCAAAATACATGTCCAAAGACATGACACATTATTTACATTGTAATGACATATTACATCAGGCTAATTGTGTTAGTATACTACAATAAAATGGAGTCTCTGAACAGAAAAATCATAATTTACTTGAAAAAAATCATGCTATAATGTTATAAATGCGCGTTCCAAAGGGGTTTTGATCATACGATGTTCTGACAGTTATCTATCTCATAAATCGCTTACCCAACCATGTGCTAGATTTTAAATCTCCTCTTAAAGTTTTACAGGTTGCAAGTCCTAAATTGGCACATCTAAAGGTATTTTATATACTCATGTTTTTTTCACTTACCTCATTAAAATGGAACAAGCTTGATTTTATCCTCATTAAAATGCACATCAAATGAATTTTCTTGGGGTATTCTCAAACACAAAGGGATACAGATGTTATGATCCCTCACAAAAGAAAATGTATGTTTTAAGAGATGTTAGATTTTCTGAAGATACTCCTTATTACCCTGCCACAGGTATAAAAAAAAGGATGATTGTAACTTATTTTTGCTATCTAGTTCTAGTTATTATAGTCAGAATGTATGTTTTCTACCACAATAGGTTCCTGAAGTTCCAAATATTAGAGTTCAGCTTCTTGTTGATCAATCTCTTTCCATCACTACTGCGAATCTTCTGGGTGCATGTCCAGCACCTAATGTTCTTCAACCTAGTATACAAGCCCCTGCTATTCAAGATGATGAAGTTCTTAAAAGAATGTTTCGCAGAACACGTTAGCCTCCTCCCATATTACTAAAGTACATAACATATACTGTTAAGCATCCAGTCTCTAAAGTTCTATCATATAATAAATTATTCTCAAATTATCGAGCCTTCCTCCCCCCCGTCTCTGAAGAACATGAAACCAAGTCATTTTAAGAAGCTTAATCCCAAGTTGTATGGCAGTAGGTTATGACAGAAGAATTGAGTGCACTTGTTGATAATCAAATATAGAGCATCATGTCTCTTCCAACATGTAAACATGCAATTGATTGCTGCTGAATTTTCAAGATAAAATTCAACTTAAATGGAACAATTGAAAGGCATGAAGCCTGGCTTCTACCTCAAGGGTTCTCACAGAAATTTGGAATCGACTATAACGAAACCTTTGCTCCAGTTGTGAAAATGACTATGATACGTGTCTTGTTATCTATGGCAATTAATTAGGGCTGGTCATTGTATCAAATGGATGTCCACAATGCATTCCTGTATAAAGAACTTGAAGAGGAAGTATTCATGAAGTTACCCCTAAGAAATCCATAAAGTCACTCTCCTAACCTAGTCTCCAAACTTCACAAATACATCTATGGATTGAAATAGAGTCCACGAGCATGGCATGCCAAATTAAGTGTTACTTTATAGACACTTGATTTCACAAGAAGTAATGTTGACTCTTCACTGTTTATTCAACAGAATTCTACAGACAAGTTAATTGTGCTTGTATATGTAGATAGCATAATTATCACGAGAATTAATGAAACCTCTGTTGCAAAATGAAAGGCTGATCTACAGCGACAATTCTCTATTAAAGATCTTGGGAATCTGAAATATTTCTTAGGGATAGAAATGACTACTTCCAGCAAGGATGTGTTTTTTAACCAAAAATTATATCCTAGACATACTATAGGATGCTGAAATGTTGCATACCAAGCATCTATTACTCCTTTAGACAGCAAGTTGCAGTTGGATTCATCAAGCAAACCTTTCCCAACATTCACTACTTATCAAAGGATTGCAGGAAAATTGATTTACTTGATAATCACTAAACCAGATATTACAACTGTTGTTAGCTTATTGAGCCAATATATGTATGCTCTTACAGCTCAACATCTTGACATGATAAAGCGTATTCTGTGATACTTGAAAGGAACTATTGGTCGAGGCATTGTTATGACACACAATGGACATACAAGTATTATAGGATACATAGATTTTGATTGGGCAGGAAATGCATTAGATAGACATTTTACCACTTGATATTGCATGTTTGTTAAAGGTAATTTAATGTCTTAAAAAAACAAAAAACAATAAGTGGTCATGCGTTCAAGTGCTAAAGCTGAATATCACATAATGACATATGTTTCATGTGAATTAATTTAGCTTAAGAATATACTTGCAGGTCTTAGTTTTGTCTCTCATACATATATGATCTTATTTTGTGACAATCAGCTACCATACATATTGCCTGTAATCTAGTCTTTCTTGAACGCACAAAACATCTCGAAGTAGATTGCTATTACATTCATCAACAAGTTCAAGCTAAACTTATTTAAACATCCTATGTGCGCACTCATGATCAACTTGCTGATGTGTTTACTAAAATCACGTCATTTGGGCAGTTTCATCGTTTGCTTAACAAGCTTGGATTAGTTAATCCACAAGATCCAACTTGAGAGGGAGTCTTGAAGATTATAGTATAAGTTGTAGATCCTTGGAGATATTATTGATACTAAAGATTAATGGAGTTGATACTATAGCATCAAGAGACAATATACAAGATCTTATAGTTATTATATTGCTTTATATATGTTATGTCTATTTCTTATTTTAGATGATCATGCAACTATTATTTATTTCCTTCATAACCAAGGACAAAATCAAATCTAGTAGCTGTCATGTTAGGAATTGATTCTAGTCTATATATACTTGTACTCTAAATTTATTATTGAGAGATTATACTTCTTTAAATTTCTACAATTCTCTATATTTTTTTATTCTTTAGCTTTCTTTCGCGTCTCTATCTGTGTCTGTCTGTGTCAATGTTTTCGTTATGTCTTTCCTCTGTCCTCCCCAGGTTTTTTTGTTCTTTCATTCGTTTTGTCTCCCTAATCGTTCTCTCTGATTCGTGGTCCTTTCTCTAGCTTTTTTTTTAGATTAACGTGGGTGTCCGGGCCAGCTTGCGCGCACCACGACTAATCCCACGGGCCCTGAAGTTAACGACCATGTAAGCCTCCAGTGGCCATCATATGAGCAACCAAGGACTCGAACCTGAGACCACAGAGGGAGCAAACCCCTTGATCCCAAGTCTTTACCACTTGGCCACAATTCGTGGTCCTTTCTCTGGCTTTTATAAAGCCAGAGAATGCCATGCGGTCGCCTTAAGATAATAAGGCGACCAACCATTGTTTTTGCTAGAGTAATGGTCCGCGACACTTCGTGGGGGCGAGTAGGGGGATAAAGGAGATGAACCGTCCTTGGTCCTAAAACGACGTCTCTTTGTTCCTTAAATAATATGGCTAATTTCAATTTGCCCCCTGACATTCTAACATCTAACAATTGGACCTTATTCATAGAAAATCATTTTTTTTTAATTTTACCCTAAGATTAATTGCAATTAGATCCCTTGATTTTAACATCATTTACAAAACAATCCTTGATATCTGAATTATTCAATTCAGTCCTTAATTTACTCTTCAACTTTCTTTCAAACTTACCCTGGAAAAATCAAGTAAACTCCCTATAATAATCCTACCATTTCACCTTGGTTTTTGGACTTTAATTTCCTGCAATGTTTCCCCAAATCACCTAAAAATATTGGTATTTTTTTAATTAAGCCCATGATTTTATTAATTAAATTAATTTCAAGTTCAATTAAGTTTCCAAACTTATCAATTCTTTCAATTTCTACCAAAATTGACTTTTAAATTTATAGTTTCATCTTTATTAGTCCATAAACTTTCAATCGTGTTATCTTGACCCAATTTTCAAATTAATTTACTTAATTTTTTATTTTTTTATATATATTTTTTTATTTGTTATTTTTTTGAAAATTCAAAATTTGAGTTATGATAAAAAAATAATATTTTTTATTTTAAAAAAATTCGTATTAACATCATCAAAAAAAAATTCAAAAACACCAAAAAATTAATTTAAAAAAAATCTCAAAATTTTCCACACATAAATAATCAATTTTGGATTGCCATCTAATAGCATGTTCCCAAAATAAAATATTTACTATTGGATAGTGTGAATTTAATAATATATGTTTAATGGCATGTGCTCCATGTATAATAGAATAATAATAAAAAAGGTATAAACCATAGAAAAAAATTGTTTAAAATCTTAAGATAATTTATTGCGTAGGCTTTCCCTTGTAGAAATCTACCCCCCTTTTTTAAACCATTTTCTAGGGCATGGAAAGAAGATATGATGAAGATCATTACAATCTCAGATGAGTTTATGAATTTTGCAAGGCCAAAGTGGTAACAATGATTTGTTCTTTTCCTTGATTTATGACATAATTGGCGAAACGATCCACAAACTCTCAAATTGTTCTTTTCCTTGATTTATGACATGATTGGCGAAACGATCCACAAACTCTCAAACCACTAACAAAATCTGATGTTTTTCAAGTAACATAATTTCTTAGAGAGTTGAATTTCTTTGCTTTTTCCCAGTTTAATGATCAAGTAAAATTTGATCATAACATTTATTTATTTAGGATAATAAGATGAAGGAAGGGCTATTTTTTTACTTTTTTATTTTATTTAATTAGAATCAACGTTCAATTAAGAAAAAATTATATCATTATATTTTATGTGTCTATTGGTTATATAGGATTTACGTAATAATTGCATTACAATCACAACTATAATAATTCACTTACTAAGAATTATTTGGAAGTGATGAAAAATTACTAAATCAGCTTTATTTGAACTCAAGAACTTGAGTTGAGTGAGCCAATTGAGATTAATGATAGAATTAATTATGCAATTATTGATTCATCAGATGCAGACAATGAGTTTGATTTATATTCAGACATTTAAAACCTTAAAAAAATTAATGCATCAAAGAAAATAGTCAAAGAAAAACAAGAGAGTTAAACTCACAATCAAAGCATGATGGCTAAGCACTTCTAGGTCTTATAAAACAATCAGACTTGCGTGCTAAAAGTTATTTATTTTTTTATTTTGTAAATTTTTATTTTTAAAAAATAATTAATGGTGTGTTATTTGTTATGACAGATGAGACATCATTTACTGAGTTATACTCTAAATTTCAGCCATTATTATAGCAGCTGAAAAAAGAGGGGAGAGTTTTTTAAGTTAAAAATTTATTTTTCAACTTATTTTTGTTTTTCATCTAAAAACACCTTTAAAATGATTTTTAACTTATTTTCACTTAAAAACACTATTAAAACCTCCATAAATCATATACCAACTTCAAAACACCATAAAAAATACTAAAAAAAAAACCAAGAAATTAAAAATGAACTTAATCTCCTTTTTAGGGATGCTTAGAGAAAAAAACCAACATCATTAAAAAATTTTCTTGTTGATATTGAGACCTAGGTGGCGGTTTAGACCATCCAAGAAAATACTAGTTTACCATATCATGCAAAGTTGCATGTCGAGTAAAAAAAAATTGAACATAAAAACAATATTCAGGCCATAAAAAACTATTTAGCATTATTATTAAATCCAACCTGATAGGTTAATATTGAAACTTCTTGACCTAACTCATTATCTAACCTGAGTTTAAAATTAATCCACATAAAATTTATCTTGATATGACCTAATCAACTTGATGAATCCAAAATCAACCTAAATGATTGATAAAAAAAGGTATAATTTGACTTTAAAAAATTCAAGATGATGTGTTTTTTATTTTATTTTAAGAAAACGACATATTGGATCCACTCAACTTTGCAACTTAATTCACCAAACTTATCACCTGGATCATAGGCTCTACTAGATTTAATAACTTTTTTTTAAAAAAAAAAGCTATTTTTTACTTGATGATATGATAATAAAAATAAACTTTTGTAAAATTGAGCACTAATCAAATAATAGGACGTGTTGTTTGAAACTACAATAATCTTATTGTCACGACCCGAATCCCGGATCCATATAGAAAGCAAACTAAAACAAATTATGAACACCAATTCAAAATCAACTAAATATTAAAAGAAGAAACTGAAAAAAAAAATGAATTCAACTGAAAGAAAAAAAAAAGAAGAAAGATGTAAGTAAAAAAAGAAGAAAAGGAGTTCGACTCGACCAGACTCTTTGCCTAGCATAAATTTAAAACTAGCCCCATGAAAGTTGCATTGATGTAATTCAGTTGACTTGGTTAATCCAAAGACAACTCAAATGACTAGTAAAATGCTTGGTTAAAATCATTCAAGATAACATTTTTTTTTTAATATCAAGACGATGATGTGTTGGATTGATTTGGGATTCACGACTTAACTTGTTAAACTTGCAATTCATGTTATGAACTCAACTAAGTTTAACAACTTTATTGTTTTAACTTTTTTTTGCTTAATAATGTAATAATAAAAATTAGCGCTCAAAAAATTAAACACCAATCAAATATCAGAATGTTTGTATAAAATCACAACAA